>NC_045969.1:18753436-18981659 GCF_010909765.2 Amblyraja radiata
CCCCATTACCCACCCTTCCTCTTCTTCTCCTCTCCACCCTCTCTCCCTCTTGCCCCTCTCTCTGTGTTTCTGTCTCTCTCTCTCTGTCTCTGCCCCTTCTCTCTCTGCCCTCACCCTCTACCCCCCCCCCCTCTCTAGATGTGACTGCAAGTTGGGGGCTATGCGTCAGTAGATAGTGTGGTTATGGGGTAAAAGGAGCAAATTAATAATAATATAATATCAAGGGAGGTAATTAGCGTGAGTGCGGGGGGGGGGATAGTTAGTGTGTGTGATGCTGCATGCCGCCTCCCCCCCCCCCTCCCCACAACCGCACGTTGGGGGAACAGACCCAACGGGTCTGCACTTTGTCTAGTATATATTGTAAATAACTGTGGTCTTCTGGAATTTTTTGAGGATGTAACAATTAGAATGGATAAGGGACACTGAGCCGTGCGGCACCCACTAGTCACTGCCTGCCATTCTGAAAATGACCCTTTAATTCCTACTCTTTGCTTCCTTTCTGCCAACCAGTCTCTACCCATGTCAATACCCTACATCCAATACCATGTGCTCTAATTTTGCAGTCATTTCTTGTCAAAGGCTTTTGGAAAGTTCAGATACATCGCATCCACTGGCTCTCCCTTATCCATTCTAATTGTTACATCCTCAAAAAATTCCAGAAGATTAATCAAGCATGATTTCCCCTTCATAAATCCATGCTGAATTTGACCGATCCCGTCACTGCTTTCAACTGCTGACCTGCTGAATATTTCCAGCATTTTCTGTTAGATGTTGAAGGTTAGATTTAAAGCTATGGATGTTCTCCTTGGAGCAAACAATGTTGAGAGATTTTATAGATAGGTTTATGGACAAGTTTATGATGGGTTTAGATGGGATAAAGAGAAAAGCTGTTCCCAATAGAGATGATTTAATGACCCTGGAGGGTTCGGAGGCAAAACTTACATTAGCAGCAACATTTTGTGATCTGGAACATGAGGGTATAAAATAAAATCGGAAAATGCTGGAAACACTCAGCAGATAAGGCTGCAAAAGGGAAGAAGAGTAGAGCGTGGACCTGAAACATTAACTTTGTTTCTCATCGCATAGGTACTTGACTTGCTGAGTTTTTCTTGCATTTTAAGTTTCCAGATTTTTGCTGTCTTTGTTTCATTGCCCCTGGGAATAGAGGAAGTAAGTCAGTTAGGACTTTCAAAAGGGAGCCGTATTGGTACTTGAAAGAAAATTGCAAAAAAGTGCAAGGAAAGAGCAGTAGAATGTGATGGACAAAATTTGTCTGTCGGAAGCCAGTACAGACTGTCAAAAGTGAGGCCCAATGGAATTGTGAATGTTCATTCAACATGTCCTGCTGCTGAAGAAAGATGTTCAAATTTGATGCCATTGTGCATTAAATTGTCCAATACTTCATGCTAAACATAAATGATGCAACATTATTAAATTGTAAAATATATGTCCTTTTAAGAACATGCCTGTTGTTTATGAATTAACAGCTATCTGAACATTGTCTATTTTGTTCAGGTACTATTTAAGACCTTCTGCCACATTTTACAATCCAGGACAGGTTTTAACTGAGATTTGACATCCAGCGTTGTATTGAAATAATCTTAATCTGTATCTATAAGCATCTGTGTAATCTCTGTTTAAGAAAATAATAGAATCATAGGGCATAGAAACAGGTCCTTTCGGCCTACCTCGTTTATGCTGAGCATGATGCCTATCTATGCTATTTTGGTTTGTCTCGATTCCTTTCTATATCTTTCCTATCCAAGTACCTGTCTAAATACATATTAAATGTTGGAATTATATCTGTCTCTAACTCCTTCTCTGCCAGCATGTTCCAGATAATCTCCACGCTGTGCAAATTATACCCTTCAGATCTCCTTTGAATTACTCCCCTCTCACCTTAATGCTCTCAAATTTTACTCCCCTGACCGTGGGAAAATGATTCTGACAATCTTTGCCCTTCAAATTTTGTATATCTCTTTAAGATTGCGCCTTAACATCCTCTGTTCCAGTAAGAATAACCCCAGCCTATCTATTCTCTACTTGTAACTACAGCTCACCATTCCAGGTAACATCCTGGTTAATCTTTTCACCATTCTCTCTATTGTTGCCACACCTTTCCTGTAGTCTGACAACCAGAACAGTACATACTACTACAAAAGGGGTCTAATCAGCGTTGTGCACAGCGGCAGCATGACGTTCCAACCCTGATATTCCATGTCTTGTGGCGCCATCTGGAGATTCAGCCACTTATAGATCTAACCCTCGTCAGTAGAGCTGGGACGGTCACATGACTGAGTTTGGCGGAAGTTGGGGGTGAAGAACGTCATTTGTCAACGGGTGTGTCTTACAACAACAACAGGAACTTAGTTTGAGTTCATCAGTCAAGGGGTGTGTTCTGCAGCAGCAACAATTACTTTGTTTTAGAGTGTGCCAAACGCGCTTGTGTACCAAACTTGTAATGTGTTAATAAAGACACCATTTGTACACGATGTTTGAATCTTTTGAGTCTCTACAGTGGTGACACCGACTGTCCACAAATAGTATTTTGGATTTTCCGCTATGGATACAGCCGACAACTCCGCGCTGCAGCATGATGCCACCGACGACAGCCTCAAAGCGCACATTTAACGTACCTGTGAGCTCAGCCGCCGCGATCGGGCCACTTGATTCCTGCCAATGGATGGTCTCGGCAATTGCAGGCCGTCCGGGTCGATGGGCGTGACCCAGGCCTTGATGGACGGCCGCTCTAGCAGGTTTTCCTGGCGCGGATGCCCAATGACGTCTGCCTGCCCCTTGCGAGTGAGGATTTTGATGTTTCCCTGGCAGCTGACTGCCCGTGTGGATGAGCTGTGGCAGGCCAAGCGACAGGGTGGAGCCTCGGTCAGTCGCGTATCGGTGGTACCACTACGAATTCCACGGTCCGTTAACGTCTCCACCGAGGGCGCAGCAGCATGGCCGGTCTCGAGTGCCACCGGCAAAGATACGTGATGCTCCTATTACCAGCGCTGGGGTTCCGAGGCCCGCCGATGCCGATCGTCCAGCACGCATCCGGAAAACGCCTCGGCCGGCCGCCAGTAATGGCTATAGCGGCCGGCCAGAAGCATCGCCTCTATGTCTGGGACCAGCATTCCGGGAGGCATTTCCTTGTCGACACGAGAGCAGCGGTCAGCATTTTGCCCCGTCGGTCGACACTCGTTCCGGTTCGCAGGGCCCTATTCTGCCGCCATCTACAGTAGCCCCATCCGGACGTATGGTGCCCGCATTGTTCTTTTCATTTTCGATTCCTGTCGTTTTCCTTGGACTTTCATTGTTGCCGACGTCTCCCAGCCGCTGCTGGCCGTTGATTTCTTCCGGGCACACTCCCTGCTGGTTGATGAGTAGGGACTGCGTCCCGTCCATTCTGCGTCTTTTGCCTTGGTCTCCTTGCACCCCATGGCCCACGGCCCCGGGATGGCCCACGGCCCCGGGATGGCCCACGGCCTGGGATGGCCCACATCCGGAGCGTTGACTGCGCCCGCGGGCCCCACAGTCCCGACCCACGACCGGGGTGCCCACGACCCACATCAGGTGCCGCCCTCGACCATGCTGGCGCACCTTCTGGGCGAAGGTGGGTCGCTCGTTTTGTTTTAACGTTCCTTCAAGGGTTTGCTCCTTCGCACGTTTCATCTGCCCTCAAGGACTCCCTGTCTGTTTTCCTGTGTTGTGCTGCTCGCCGGACGCTGCTGCACCAACTGTATGCGGGTCCTTTCCGGGTGCTGCAGCACGGCACTTCGACTTTTATGCTCAACATGGGTGGCTCGTCTTCAGCCTGCCAATTCTGAACATTAGTCAGCCAGTGCAGGTGGCCCAGTCTCGTCCTTGGGGGGCGTCTGCCGTCCCGCCTGCTTTCGCCCTCATCTTTGCCGGTTGTGTCCCCGAGCAAGGGTGATGCTGTACAAGATCAGGCCGTCTCGTTTGTCTGCCTGCTTGTTTTCATTCTTCCGGTTCTGAGGTGGGGGGTCATATGGCGCCATCTGGTGGTTGAGCCACTCATAGATCGAACCCTCGTCAGTAGAGCTGGGACAGTCACGTGACTGAGGTTGGCGGGATTTGGGGGTGAAGAACGTCATCAGTCAACGGGTGTGTCTTACAACAACAGCAGGAACTTAGTTTGAGTTCGTCAGTCAACGGGTATGTTCTGCAGCAGCAACAATTACTTGTTTTAGAGTGTGCCAAACACGCTTGTGTACCAAACTTGTAATGTGTAAAAAAGACACCGTTTGTACATGATGTTTGAATCTTTTGAGTTTTTACAGTCTTGGCGTATGAAGGTAATCATACCAAATGCCACCTTCACCACTCTTCATTTTCAACAAACTGTGCACTTGTACCTCAAGCTGCATCTGAAGATAAAAAATGCTGAAAGTCATGGGATGTATTCTATATGTCCTAACAGAATTTGACTTCCAAAAGTGCATTATCTCACATTTATGTGGATTAAATTCCATTGTCGCTCCCCCCAATTTTCCAACTGTTCTGCTATATCCTTAGACAACCTGCGGCCTCCTTTGCTACCTACGACTCAACGATTTTTTGTGTCGTCTGTAACTTAATTAATTAGACCATAAACAGCAAATGTCCTAGCTCCAATCATTGTAGTGCAACATTTGTTACAGATTTCCAATCAGAAAAAAACCCATCTGCCATTATCCTCTACCTCCAGTCACCAAGCTAATTTTGGATCCACTTTGCCATCATGACTTGGAAACTTGTGCCTTAATGTTCAGGACCAGCCTACCGTGCAAGACCCTCTCAAAACCTTTCTCATGTTCATGTAAATTACATCTACCTCGTATCTTCAACAATTTTCTTAGCATCTGGTGAAAATTCAAAATTCATCTCCATTATCTGGTATTTGTTCTTTTCTTGCAGACTGTGGAAGCCGTTAATGGCTGCTTATCTCTTCGACATTTGGATTTATCAGACAACAACATTGCACTGATAGGTGATCTATCAAAACTTCTGTCTCTAAAGGTAAAGTATGTATACAGTTCTACATTAGAACTAAGGAAATATTTGTTCAGTTTAGTTAAATATTATTTCCCCCCACTTTTTTTCTATATATATTGTGCAAGATTTGCAGTGTGATTCTGGATCTTTCCAGTGGTCTGTTTATTTTCATTGCTATTGAAGGTAGAGATCATCATTCTTGAAATAACTGGTCAGTCCATATGCTATGGCCAGTAAATAAGCCATGCATGATTTGTATGTTTTGATTTGGACACAGTCAGAATAAAACATTATACCTTGAGTTTTGGTGAGCAGAAAGGGGAGCAGCATGATGAAAGAGGATGGAATTTGTATAATTCACATATCCAACCTGAATTTATCAATTTCTGGTCTTTGTTGGGGTGGATTGACAGTGTGGTGAGCAACCTGCTTTTGCAGTGCCCTCCATAATGTTTGGGACAAAGATCCATCATTTATTTATTTGCCTCTACGCCACAATTTGAAATTTGTAATTTTAAAAAAAATCACATGTGGTTAAAGTGCACATTGTCAGATTTTATTAAAGGGTATTTTTATACATTTTGGTTTCACCATGTAGAAATGACAGCTGTGTTTATACACAGTCCCCCCCATTTCAGGGTAGCATAATGTCTGGGACACATGGCTTCACAGGTGTTTGTAATTGCTCAGGTGTGTTTAATTGCCTCATTAATGCAGGTATAAGAGTGCTCTCAGCACCTAGTCTTTCCTCAAATTACCTTCAATTCCACCTTGGATACTTCCAGATGCAACAGTAGACTTTACAACATTAGAACAGGAAAACAAGGATAAACAACATAGGTATAATTCAGTCATCATACAGGAATACATTGACAGATACTACAGTTTTGTCCAAATTTATACAGATGCATCAAAAGATTCAGTAGATAAAGTAGGAGTAGCATTTATTGTACCAGAATTTCACATCAAAGTAGGGAAGAGGATCAATAATGAGGTCTCAGTATACACAGGTGAAATGATTGCAATATTGTTAGCGGTACAGTGGGTCGAGGATACTAGGCCTTTAAGGACAGTTATTTGCTCAGATTCAGGTTTAGCAATAAAGAGTTTACAGCACAGCCATTCAGACAGTAGACCAGACATTTTGATTGAAATACAACAAACACTATTCAGAATTCAAATGATGGGGCTTACAGTCATATTTTTATGGGTACCAGCACACATTGGCATTAGAGGAAACGAAATGGCAGATAAGGTAGCAAAAGAGGTAGCAAAAAGAAGTAAAATTGATTTAAGTATTAACATAGGTAAAACTGAAATCAAAGACATTATTAAGCAAAGACTGAAGGAAAGATGGCAAAAGCAATGGGATGAAGAGCGGAAAGGACGGTGGTTCTACAGAGTCCAGAGGAAAGTGGGAGAAATGAGATGTGCAGGAAAAAACAGAAAAGAGGAGACAGTAATCTCAAGAATTAGATTTGGACACACTGGTCTGAACAGTACACTTTTTATAATAGGCAAGCATAATACAGGTAGATGTGAATACTGTGGGCAAGAAGAGACAATAGAGCATGTCATTGTACATTGTGAGAGGTATGAGGAGGAGAGAGAACGGATGAGTGAGCAGTTCAGAAAAGAAAGAATACAATTTGATTTGGTAGATATTTTGCAAGGAAGTTCATATATAAGTGCTATCAAATCCTGTTGCATTTTCTTAGGGTAACCAATTTGTTCGGAAGGATATAGGTTATTAGTATATGTAATGGTGTTGTTTGATCCACACTCCATGCCAGTTGGTGGCGGTAATGCACCAAAAAAGTTGTTTGCCAACCGCCAAAAAACACCACATAGAAGAAGAAGAAGAAGAAGTCTTTCCTCAAGTCTTTGGAATTTTTTATTGCTGATATTAACATGAGGACCAAAGTTGTGCCAATGAAAGTCAAAGAAGCCATTATGAGACTGAGAAACAAGAATAAAACTGTTAGAGACATCAGCAAACCTTAGGGTTACCAAAATCAACTGTTTGGAATATCATTAAGAAGAAAAAGAGCACTGGTGAGCTTACTAATCGCAAAGGGACTGGCAGACCAAGGAAGACCTCCACAGCTGATGACAGAAGATTCTCTCTATAATAAAGATCAGAAACACTCTTCAGGAGTCAGGTGTGGATTTGTCAATGACCACTGTCCGCAGAAGACTTCATGAACAGAAATACAGAGGCTACACTGCAAGATACAAACCACTGGTTAGCCACAAAAATAGGATGGCTGGGTTACCGTTTGCTTCTTCTTCTTCTTATCGAGTCCACGCACAAGATTAGAAGTTGTTCAGCCAGAGCTGAACACACTTCTCGGCATCTGCACAATGGTGTCTGTCTTGTGCTTCTTGTGCGTGGTGGTGGAAAGATTGGTTGAAACAGGGCCGCGACGTGAACGCTCTTTCCTTGGCCCCTACCGTTTGCTAAGACGTACTTAAAAGAGCAACCGCAGTTCTGAAAAAAGGTATTGTGGACAGATGAGACGAAGATTAACATATCAGAGTGATGGCAAGAGCAAAGTATGGAGGAGAGAAGGAACTGCCCAAGATCCAAAGCATACCACCTCATCTGTGAAACATGGTGGTGGGGATGTTATGGCCTTGGCACGTATGGCTGCTGAAGATACTGACTCACTTATATTAATTGATAATACAACTGCTGATGGTAGTAGCATAATATATTCTGAAGTGTATAGACACGTCCTATCTGCTCAAGTTCAAACAAATGCCTCAAAACGCATTGGCCATCGGTTCATGCTATAGCGAGACAATGATTCCAAACATACTGCTAAAGCAACAAAGGAGTTTTTCAAAGCTAAAAAATGGTCAATTCTTGAGTGGCCAAGTCACTCACCTGATCTGAATCCAATTGAGCATGCCTTTTATATGCTGAAGAGAAAACTGAAGGGAACAAGTCCCCATAACAAGCATAAGTTAAAGATGACTGCAATACAGGCCTGGCAGAGCATCACCAGAGAAGACAGCGAGCAACTGGTGATGTCCATGAATCGCAGACTTCAAGCAGTCATTGCATGCAAAGGAAATGCAACAAAATACTAAACATGACTACTTTCATTTACATTACATTACTGTGTCCAAAACATTATGGTGCCCTGAAATGGGGGGGGGGACTATGTATAAACACTGCTGTAATTTCTGCATGGTGAAACTAAAATGTATAAAAATGGCGTTTATTAAAATCTGACATTGTGCACTTTAACCACATGTGATTTTTTTCTATTACAAATCTCAAATTGTGGAGTACAGAGGCAAATAAATAAATGATGGGTGTTTGTCCCAAACATTATGGAGAGCACTGTAGGTTGATAGTGGGGAGGGTGGTGGGTTTGGTCAAGAACGTCTACTGTTAAGGAGGTGCCCAACTTAAATTCATTTTCATTACATGGCGGCAGAGATTCCTGGATTCTGGAATCTTGGTAGCTGCAACAGCTGAATTCATGAGTGATTATTTAGCACCGTGGCCAAGGAGAAGTGTGAATATTCCTCCCAGGTACAACGTGCTTGTCTTTATGTAATTGCTTTCCCCCTCCCCTCCCCTCTCCCAATACATCAGCTGATCAACTGAAAGATTGCATTTCTTACTAATTTATAATGGAGTGCTAGACATCAAACCAGAACTTGTTTCTGGAATTAATTCACACAAACAAACTGTACACTTGATGTGAACATTCTTATCAACTGGTTTGTGTATCATTTCATTCAAATTGGACAACAATTCTCACAACTTTTTTTTCTTAGGCTGTAAATGATGAAGTGCAATTAGAGCAAAGGCAAGTAATGTTTCCTGGTTGGCAAGATGTTCTGGAATAGAGCAAGATGCTCTGGTTTGCAAGATGCTCTGGAATAATTTATGGAATTCCCTGCCAGAGAGAGCAGTGGAGGCCAAATCACTGGATGGATTTAAGAGAGCGTTAGACAGAGCTCTAGGGGCTGGTGGAATCAAGGGATATGGGGAGAAGGCAGGCACGGGTTATTGATTGGGGACGATCAGCCATGATCACAATGAATGGCGGTGCTGGCTCGAAGGGCCGAATGGCCTCCTCCTGCTCCTATTTTCTATGTTTCTATCACAATGAATGGCGGTGCTGGCTCGAAGGGCCGAATGGCCTCCTGCACCTATTTTCTATGTTTCTATGAGCTATGTTAAGGACATTTATTTTACTTAACAGATACTTCTGTTGCATGGAAATACTATCACTACACTCCGTTCTGCTTCCGGTCACCTTCCTCCAGAATTAAACATTCTATCCCTTGCAGAGAACGAAATAAGAGATCTGAATGAGGTATGCCACATTTAATATAATTACTATAACTATTTGGAATTAATGTGTAGCTTTAATGTTTACAGCAGATGCCTAGTTAATTTTTAGAAGTTTGAATAATTGCATTAAAAAGTTCAATTTCATTTTCTTACAAGCAGTTCATTACATTGCGGTTATTATCTTTCTTACCTTGAATCTCGTATGATGTTGTGTGATAGGTTTCCTATCTGGGGTTCCTTCGCGAATTGGAGCAGCTATCAATCATGAACAATCCTTGTGTAATGGCAACACCCTCCCTTCCTGGATTTGATTACAGACCATATATTGTCAGTTGGTGTTTAACCCTACGGATTCTAGATGGCTATGTAATCTCACAGAAAGAAAGGTAAATGGAAATTTGAAATGTTTTTGTATAGAATGTACAAGATATATTCTAGTCAATAGAAAGTCATGATCACTAGAATATGCTTTGCATATTAACCATGCAAAAAATTCTAGTACGGAAGAGTGAATGATCTTTCTATTTTCAATACCAATACTGGATCAATTGTTCTTGGATCTGCACTGCATAGTTGCATGCGACATAAAACGTAGCTACTGTGTTCCCACAACATTTCTTATCTCCAATGCAAACTATATGGTGTAAATTAATTGGTGCTGAATTGAGAATGGATTGGTACTTCAGGTTCTGACTCACTTTAAATTAATTTCAATCACAATAATACTTTATTAACCAAGTATGTTTTGCAACATACGAGGAATTTCATTTGCCAAGTCAGTCATACAAATAAAAAGCAACAGAACACACAAAACGCATTTTAACATAAACATCCATCACAGAGACTCTACATTCCTCACTGATGGAATGTAAAAAAAAGTTCAACCGCTTCCCTTAGCTCTCCCGCGGTCGGGGGCCTCAAGCCCTCCGTTGACGGGATGATCTTCTCACCCGTAGCCGGTGGCGTTTTGGGCCCTCCGCGTCGGAGCGATCCATCTCCTGCATCGGGGAGGATGTCAGCTCCCCCGCGCCGTGCTGGTTGGGGCTGGTTGAGCCTCTGCTTTCGCCGGAGTTCCTGAGTAGCCTCTCCTGAGACTGCGAGCTCTTGAGGGTAAGTCCGTAGGCCGTGGTTGGAGCAATCCCAGGCAAGGGATCAGCTCCGATATTAAGTCCGCTCCCCACGGTGGGGCCTAAGGTTAGTCCGAGGAGGCCTCCAGCTCCATCGATGATAGGCCGCAAAGCGACCGGAGACGCGACCCAGAAACATCGCGTCTCCGGCATGGTAAGAAACTGAAAAGAGAGTTTCCCCACACATAAAACAAACCAGAGAACATTTATACAAACTTATAAAACACACTAAAAAAATTAAAAAAGACGAAAAAACAAAGAGATGTTGGGGCTGCCAATCGTTCGGCGCCCCCTGGTGGTCAAACCAAATGCATTTTGATGAGTATTCTTAACAGTATTAAGTAGAACTAAAGACTGGATTGGATTCAGTCTGAAGAAGGGTTTCGGCCCGAAACTTCGCCTATTTCCTTCGCTCCATAGATGCTGCTGCACCCGCTGAGTTTCTCCAGCATTTTTGTGTACCTGTGGATTCAAATCAAAGACTGAAGGGCAAATGAATGTATCCATAGTTATCATTTATGTGTATTTTTATCTCTTAAATAATGAGATTAAGAGATAAAAGCATGAATTAATGGTTCGAAAAGCAATCTATCACACAAATAAGTTTTGAGTGATGCTTGGTACATCAACCAAACATTTCTTCTGTATATATATGTGAGAATAAAGCTACCTCTGCAACGACAGTATGACAGGGACACATACACAACCATTTATTTTTACTGCAATTGGTACCGGAAAGGTGAAATACTAGATACAGGATATTGCAGGTGAGGGTAATTGTTAAAAGATTCCTAATCATATTATTTCTGTAAAAGCTGCCCAGAATTACATGTTTCAGAATTACAACTTCCATGTTTCTGATATGTTATTGAGAAGGTTAACATTTATTGTCCATCTCTGATAGATCTGAGAATGGAAATGTGCCCACAAATTTGTTGAATATATCCATAAATTAATCCTATAATTGTATCCTATTGATGCAGTTTATTTATTTGTTATACATGGAAATGCATCATGGATTATTACCAATATTTTTTTTCTTGTGTATAACTTAAAGGAAGTAAAATGATTTGTTCAGTCAGCTGTTTATCACTTGCAGCTTCAAAAACAATAATGTGATAAGAAAATGTACAGAAATGCCTCATAACTTATTTTGTTCTCTTTCAGCCTCAAAGCAGAGTGGCTATATAGTCAAGGGAAAGGTCGATCATTTCGACCTGCCCAACACGTGCAGCTGGTCCAATATTTGGCTTCAGTTTGTCCTCTCACATCAACTCCAGCACTTCAATCTGCAGAGGATGCGAAACTTGAAAAAATCCTAAATAAGCAGAGGTAATGAAAAGCACCCGTGATCCAAATATGTCCATGTTTTCAAAGTAGATCAATACAAAATTGTATGGCAAGATTTATTGGTGATAATCAAGGATTTTTACTGAATTTTCAAATGCTTTATTCCTGGCATCATCATGTTTATACCTATGTAGCCACATAGAAGTGAAAACTGAAGCATAATTTTGATATATAGAAAACAATCGTTGATTTTTGACAAGGGCCGGAAGACAGACTGTTCAAGAGCATTTTAAAAGATATGCATGGGAGTTCTGGCATTCTGCTATTCTATTTGTCTATACCAAGTTACTATCTTTATCTTCAATCATACAGGTGAAACATGAGTTCATTTCTTTCTCCTACCTACCTTATTGGTGAAACTGAATCTGCTTTTGCAATATTCTTTATCATATGAAACTAAACTTCAAATTTCCATTAGCTTTCGGATAGTGCTGTATATCTGCAGTCTCCACTACCTTTTGTTTTAGTCAACTTTCCGAAGAAAAACGTTTTCTTTACTAGATAGTCATGTCAAGCTTGGCTAATTTAGATTTTATAATAGATTTCAACTTCTATATATTTCATTGCAATTTAGTGCCTGCCTCCCTGCCCAAAATCCAGCTCCGTATTATCTATTATCATTGACTATAACATTTAGAAGGAAATCATGTTTCCCATTAGTTGTGAGTAGAGAGAAAGTGAGGAGTGGTATTTGTAGGTAGTTACCTAAAATTGGAGAATTTAATGTTCATATCGTTAGGTTGTAAGCAGCTCAAGTGGAATATGAGGCACTGTTCCTCCAGTTCGTGTGTGGCCTCACTCTGCAAATAGAGGAGGCCCAGAATAGAAAGGTCAGTATGGCGAAGGGGAGTTAAAAAGGTTAGAGGTTGGGTGATTCAGCAGGCAATGGCAAACCAAGAGCAAATGTTCGTCGAAGCAGCCCCATAGTCTATGCTTGGTCTTACCGATGTAAAGGAGGCCACATCGGGAAAACCATATGCGCTAAATGAGGTTAAAGGAGGTGCATGCGAACCTCTTATCTCACCTGGAAGCACTGCTGGGGTCCTTGACTGAATGTGAGAAGGGAGGTATAGGGATAGGCGGAAAGAGGTGGGGATGGGAAGATATGATTGGCGATGGGATAATGTTAAAGGTGGCGGTAATGGCAAAGAATGATGTGCTGCGTGTGTAGGCTGGAGAGATGAAAAGTGAGAACCATGGGATCTCCACCCTTGATTCATCTGGGGAGAGGGATAGTGAGAGCAGAACTGTGGGACACGGTGGAGATGCAGTGAAGCACCATTTACTAAAGAATGAGGATATCTTGGATGTCATGGAATGGAAAGCCTAACCTTGTGAGCAGAAGCGGTGGAGCCAAAAAGAAAACTGAGAGTAGGGAATAGAGTTTCCTAGAACATGATTTTTCAACCTATCTACTGAAGATATTGGCCACAAGCTCCCTAAGGCATCCTATATGATATGATGTAATTAATGGATGAATTAATTTATCTGTTGCAAGTCTCCATCTTGCCTGAGTAATAGTATTCCCCTATTCAATGTTAAATCCTGCAGTTATTTATTGAATATTTGCTGCTTTAGAAAAAATGGTTTGGATATTAAATCAATTTTATCCTTTCTTCTGTCGATGTATTCTATGGAATTATGCAGCCATGCAACTATGTTCGTAAACAAAATAAATTTGGATTAGCAAATGTTATTTTATGTTTTGTTCTGGCACTAGGCTTCACCAACTAGAACTGATGGAAAAGTTCCAGAAGACAAGCCATATTCGACATTCAAGTCCCAATTTAGAGCTATCATTTCAAAATGAATATAACAGCAAGCACGAAGGTCATGCTATCCAGAATGCAAAAGGTAGGAAAAATGCATGAACTGTAATATTGTGCCTGCAAGTGACTTGATGCTCTGAAATGGTTGTCAAACAAGACATTCAAAAGTCGTTCCATCTATTTGTTGCAAGGCAACCATTTTTGCTTCTTAAATATGCTTGGTTCACAAAGTATTAAATTGACAATTTCTTTTTTTTTTCAACCTGGCCATTTTTCAGTGATTTATTGTTGAATGGGGGGGGGGGGGGGAGAGTAATAACATTTGTGCTTTGTAAGTATGACTGGCTTTGTAGCTTTATGATTGTTGAAAAAACACAATAAGAGATCTCTTGATAACATTAACTAGTCAGAAATTAAGGCATATGGGGTTGGGGCAAATAGTTGAATGGATAAAAGTTGATTAATATCTAAAGTTAAAGAGTGGGGCATAAAGAATATATATAAAGTTTAGAAGGTGATAGAAAGCAGCGTTGTTGATATTTTATGAAGTGGTAAATGTCTTCAGATTAGGAAAAGGGGATGTGCAGAAAGACCTTGGTGACCTTGTTCATCAGATACTGAAAGTAAGCATGCAGGTACAGCAGGCAGTGAAGAAAGCTAATGGCATGTTGGCCTTCATTGCCAGAGGATTTGAGCAAGGAGCAAGGTCCTACTGCAGTTGTACAAGGCCCTGGTGAGACCACACCTGGAGTAATATGTGCAGTTTTGGTTTCCTAATTTGAGGAAGAACATTCTTGATATTGAGGGAGTGCAGCGTAAGTTCACCAGGTTAATTCCCGGGATGGCGGGACTGATATCTGATGAATGAATGGGTCGACTGGGCTTATATTCACTGAAATTTAGAAGGATGAGAGGGAATCTTATAGAAACATATAACATTCTTAAGTGATTGGACAGGCAAGATGCAGGAAAAATGTTCCCAATGTTGGTGAGTTAAACAGGGGTCACAGTTTAAGAGTAAGTGGTAGTCCATTTAGGACTGAGATGAGGAAAAACCTTTTCACCCAGAGAGTTGTGAATCTGTGGAATTCTCTGCCAAAGAAGGCAGTGGAGGCCAATTCACTGGATGTTTTCAAGAGAGTTAAATTTAGCTCTTAGAGCTAAAGGAATCAACGGATGTGTAGGAAAGAACTGCAGATGCTGGTTTAAATCGAAGGTAGACACAAAATTCTGGAGTAACTCAGCAGGACAGGCGAGAAGGAATGGGTGACATTTCGAGTCGAGACCCTTCTTCAGACTGAAGAATCAAGGGATATGGGGAAAAGGCAGGAACGGGGTACTGATTTTGGATGATCAGCCATGATCATATTGAATGGTGGTGCTGGCTCGAAGGGCTGAATGGCCTACTCCTGCACCTCTTTTCTATGTTTCTGACTACCTTACCAGCAAAGATTATAGAGCAGAGCAAGATAGACCACTCCTCCGAAATCCAATGGACTGACGTGTAGTACGTAACGGAACGTCACGGCCGCCATTTGTTTATGCCAAACGCGACATCTTTGGTAGCGGGGACGGACTCCACAGTTATACAATCTGCTCTTACATCAGGTCGCAGGGAAAAGCAAAGATACTAGAGGCTCCTCTAGTATCTTTGGGGGAAGAGTATGTTTCCTCCACTCCTGAGTTGATCCAGGACTGATTCTCGGTCCCCCGATACCAGATGAAGGCGGCCGGCGGGAGAGCCTCAAGCGTCTACCCGCGGTCGGCGCTCCCGAGGCAGCGGGCAATGCTCCTCTAGTATCTTTGGTGTAATCCGTTCCAAAGATTGATCCGCTCTATCATCTTTGGTGTAACCAGTGTTGTAGGGAACAGTGTTTTATATAGCATCGATAACTTCACATAATTAGTTAATATTATTGTAAATTTATTTTATATTATTGTACATTGCAGCTCAATAAAATGGCGTCATGTCATACCCATGTCATACTACGCATTTTTCGCAGAGTGGCGCATCTTGCTCTGCTCTATAATATTTGCTTACCAGTGGATTACACATTTGTATGTGCCTCTATTGGCAGGAATGAGCATTGCATAGGATGTTGTATCTATAGAAATCACTTTAACAATGAAGATACAATGAAGATCTGTTGAAGGTTTGTTGAGAAAGTCTGTTCTCTCTCACACTGTATTTCCAGCATTTTGTTTTTAATTGCCTCCCATAGAGTAATGACATGTTTTATTAAATACAATAGATTCAGAAAAGAGCCAGCAGCATTAAACTGGCTGTTGTGTGATAGATAAAGAGGGCCATTAGCAATTACAGAATTATATTCCACCATTTACAGCTTGATGCCCTGGTATATGTCTCTTATACTCTACCATTATCATCCAACCAGTTCAACACTGGTTCAATGCTGATTATGGAAGAATCTGCCAGAAGCAGCACCAGGTTACACCAAAAAAATAGATGGCACTCTGGTGAAAGCTTAACACAAAACCATGTCCATCCTACATAATGGAAGAAGCGTGGTATTGAGTTGGGCATCTCTACAAATGAGCAATGGCTTTGGTAGCAGGTAGACTGTGAGTTGGAAGGAGTGAGGCTTCAGGGGGATAGAGATGGGGAAAGAGCAATGTCGTAACAAATAGAATATAAGGTGGAAAATGTGACGTCATCCGCTTTGGTACAAAAGATAAAGAGTATTTTTTAAATGGTGAATGTGTCCATCTATTGAGGAACCTAGCCATTCTGGTAAATCACTGAAAGTAAACATAGTTCATGGTTAGAAAGTAAAATGGTATGTTTATTGGATCTGCGTACAAGAGTAGAGAGATCTTGCACTAATTACAATACAATACAATTTATTTGTCATTTGAACCCCATTGAGGTTCAAACGAAATGTTGTTTCTGCAGTCATACACACAAGAAAGAACCAAGACACAACACAATTTACACAAACATCCATCACAGCGCATCTCCTCGCTGTGATGGAAGGCAAAGACTTATCTCTCCCCTGCACTTCCCATTCCCCTCTCGATGTCAAGAGTCAAAGTCAAAGCCCCCGGCGGGCGATGGCAATTGTCCCGCGGCCATTTACGCCGCGCCGGGTGATGCAAGGCCACGCTCCGGGTCTTGCTGTTGGAGCCCCCGGCGGGCACTAGCAAAGTCCCACAGCCATTCCAAGCCACGCGGGCGATGATGTAAGGCCCCGCTCCAGGTACTCTTCAACCCCGCAACTCGGGCGGGTGAAGTCGCCGTTGCGGAACCCCCCGAAAAGCGGTCTCCCAGCAGGGACCCGCGGGCTCCCGGTGTTCCTGTCTGCCAGACCTGCGGTAAGCCTCCGAATCCCCGGGGTCAGGTCGCAGCAGCGCGCCACCACCGCTCCTCCCGCTCCGAACTCGGCCAGCTCCATGATGGTGAGTAGGTCCGCAGGCTCCGTGACTGGAGCCCCAGGTCGTTCCTGCTGGAGGCCGCTCCACGGTGCTAGGCCCCAACGACAACGGAGACCCAACAGAGAAAAGGTCGGGTTCTCCGTGCAGGGGATAGATTTTTTAAAGTTTCCCCCACCCCCCGCCCCCCACACACATACACAAAAAATAAAATAAAAACTACATTCAAACGAGACAAAAAATAATAAAAAGACAGACGGACTGCAGAGGCCGCTGCGACGTGAGTCGCGCCGCCCACCGGATAATTATATGGAGCCTTAGTTAAACTGTACTTGAAATACTAATTATAAGTCTTGTCTCCTATCCAAGGAATGATTGACTTGTGAATGGGGAAATCCAGTGAAGTTTCACCAGATTAATTTCTGGGAAAGCAGGTTTGTGAGGAGAAATTAAGACTAAGATGTACTTGAGTTTAGAATTTTGCATGTCTTGACAGGGTGGATGCAGAGTTGTTGTTCAGTTGGCTCGGGTGTCAATAAAACATGGGTCACAGTCAGGAGATTTAAAAGCAACAATGAGGAGAAATGTCATTACCCAAGATGCTCTTGATTCTTCGGAAATCTATACTCGAGTGAACTGTACTGTGGAAACTTAATTGCCAATTATATTCAAAGTTGAGATTGAGAAGATTTTTAGATATTAGGTACATGGATATAAACTATTTGGAGGGATGGGGGCCAAAAGCGGGCAAATGGGACTAGCTTAGATGGGGTATCTTGATCAGCATGGACAAGTTGGTCTGAAGGCCCTGTTTCTTTACTGTATGATTCAATGATTCTAACCTAAATCATTTCATAAATGTGATAGTAGGTATGTTACAATACTTACCTTCAGCGGCGCTGCAATTCTGCCACTGGCTGTGTGCGCGATTTTGCGCGGGGGGGGGGGGGGCGGGGTTAAAAAGCGTTTTTTTTCTTACCTTGTCCTGGATTATGTTTGGTTGGAGTGCAAGATTTTGTTGAAGAATCGTTCCGATGGGCCTTCTGTCTATTTTTTTTTTTTAATCGCCCGACTCGTTCAGCGCTGGAGTGATTTTAAAATCAGCTTCTGAAGCCGTCTACGCCGACAACGGGAACGGATTTCACGTAGGTGACAGGTAAAAGAAAGCGGTTTATTTTTATGTATAAAAGTGGTCCTTAAGATACCTTTAATTCATATTTTAAGTAGCGAAACGGTGATTTGGTCCCCATACTAACGTGTTTTTCATGCCGATATGGGTGTCTAAAACACTGCAAAGCGCAACGTTCCAAATGGTCGCGTTCCAGAAAAACCCACAGTCAAGTTGATTTAAATGGCCATTCATTTACAGGTATTAAACATTAAATTCCTTCCATTTGGCCTATAAATCCATGACAATGAGATTTAAAAATTATGTTATATTGTGAATTATTGTGTGAATGTTGTTTGGACACTTAGGCTATTTAAAAATGTTAATCTATTCTTAAGAAATTGATAGATGTTTAGATCTAGTAATTGAATTTTGTAACTAGCTACACTAATTACAACTAACTAATTATAACTAACTAATTATATGCTTTAATTTCAAGTCATCTAAGTAAGATTGTTTCATATTTGTTTCAGAATGCTTCAATCTACAATAACTGCAAATTTATTTTAGTTCTCTTAATTTTTAAGAAAGTTGTGGCCATTTGACTGTCCTCGATCACAGCTTTTGTGTTAAGTCAATGAAAAAGCAATAAACAAGATGCTAATTTCCGAGTATGAAAATGGCCATAATTTTTTTAATACTGAAGATATGAAAGTGAATTAGGTGACAAATTAAACTTCTTTTTATGCTTTATCTGATGGGATAAATTACAGACTTGATTTTTAAAATCTCAAAATTTTGTAACATTGCTATTGATAGGCAGGCACCTGACGGTGAAGAAGAGCTGATGTTATTGAGTGAAATTAAGGATGGTTGGTGCTTGCAAAAGCTGACCATGAGCTTCAGGGGTGCTTTAAAGGACAATATATAGATGCAAAGCAAATGTTAATTCTTTGAGGCACTCTGGGACTGACCATACAAAGATGGGAAGGAGAAAGATTTTCTGGAGAAACAGTAATTCCACATGGGCTTATGGATTTGGAACCTCTAAGTCTTACCAAGATTACTGTGAAGTAAGAGGAGGTTTTGATCAGTCATATTAAATATATGTTACCTATGTAGTAAAATATATGTATGCTATGTAGTTCTGTATAAGTACATTTGACTAAGCCTGTGTTGGCACCCTTTGATGCATATGGAATATGTTTGAGATTTGGCCTACACGTACAAAAAGCAAAAAAAAACATGCAGGTGGAGTAGCGTGGGAGATTTAAAAAGCATTAGTGTGAGGCCAGATTGGTAGTTTCACTTACAATGAACAGCAGAGAGGAGGTGCAGCTCAGGAATTTAAAAAGCAGCCGTCAGCGTGAGGCCAGGTTAGTGTCTGGGAATGACTACCCCCAGTGATGTATAAAAGGAAAGCAGGCCTTAGCAGAGTTGGGATCTGCTGCTTTGGGAATGGCTGTGTATAGAGTATGTAGGAAAGAACTGCAGGTGCTGGTTAAATCAAAGGTAGACACAAAATGCTGGAATAACTCAGCTGGTCAGGCAGCATCTCTGGAGAGAAGAAATGGGTGACATTTCGGGTCGAGACCCTTCTTCAGGCTGATGGAAGGGTCTGAAGAAGGGTCTCGACCCGAAACATCACCCATTCCTTCCCACCAAAGATGCTGCCTGTCCCGTTGATTTACTCCAGAATTTTGTGTCTACCTGTGTAATAGAGTACCTGTGCTGTGATTGGGGGCAAGTGTTGAGTCTTTGGTTTGTGAGGCTACGGAGGAGACGAGTGGAGGGCGAGGACAAAATAAGGCAGGGTTTGTTTGGCCTTAGTGCAGTAAGGATGGCAATAAGGTCACTAGTATGCTGGCCCCTGCAGGATATGGGAAGCTTCCTGGTGCCCTGTGGACAACATGTGTGGGAAGTCTATTCAGCTGCATTTCCTGATTGAGTGAGGGAACTAGAGCTGCAGCTGGATGACCTCGGAATTGTCTCGGAGACTGAGAGTTTCATATAAAGAAGTTAAAGTGAGGTGGTCACACCTTAGATACAGGCAGAAAGTAGATGGATGACGACCTGGAAAGGAAGTGGGTAGAAAGTGCAAGAATCTGCTGTGGCCATTCCTCTCGAAAGCATGTATACCCTTTTGGATACAGTTGGGGAGGGGGGAAATGACTATTAAGAGGAGAACATAATTAAGAGGGACGGCACAGTGGTAGAATTGCTGCCTTACAGCGCCAGAGACCCGGGTTCGATCCTGAGTATTAGTGCTGTCTGTACGGAGTTTGCACATTCTCCCTGTGATCGCATGGGTTTTCTCCGGGTGCTGCGGTTTTCTCCTATATCCCAAAGATGTGTGGGTTTGTAGGTAAATTGTCCTTACTGTGTAGGATAGAACTTGTGTCCAGGTGATTGTTGGTTGGCACGGATTGGGTGGGCCGAAGGACTTGTTCCCACGCTGTATCTCTAAAACTAAAACTAAACAACAACAGCAGCAGCAATCAGGTTTGTGGCATTAAGCCTGAGTCTGAGGCACAGTGGGGTAGGGTGAAGTCAGACAGAGCTACAATGATAGGAGACTTATTCGTTTGGGGGACAGACAGGAGATTATGTATCTGCAAACGGGACTCTAAAATGGTGTGCTGCTTCCCTGGCCCCGGATCCATGATGTCCCGGAGTGGTTGCAGAACATTCAAGGGAGAAGGTGAGCATCCAGAGGTTGTTGTGCATATTGGCATAAATGACATGCGTAGGGAAAGGGATGAGGTCTTGCAGAGAAAATATTTAGGCGAACGGTTGTATTAAAAAAGACCTTGAGGTTTGTAATCTCCAGATTACTCCCGGTGCCACATGCCAGTGAGGATAGGAACAGGAAGATAGGGCAGATGAATGCGTGGCTTTGGGGTTGGTGCGCGGAACAGGGATTCAGGGTTTTGAACCACTAGGATCTCTTGAAGGTCAGAGGTGACCCATAATAGAGATTGGTTGTACTTGAATTGAAGGGGGGAAGTTATCTCCTCGCAGGCAGGTTTTCACGTGCTTCTCCGTAGGGATTCAACTAGATTGGCAGTGGGACGGGATGCAATGCTTAGGCGAGGCAAGTGAGAGGCTGGAAGTTGATTTAGAAGGCAATGTCACCGTTCAGTAGACTGGGTAGGCAGGAGCACGACGGAGCAAAGTAAAGAAGATTGGATTAAATCACATTTCTTTCAATGCTTGAAGCCTGACTTCTATGCTGGAGGGCCCTACAAGGGAGACGGCAACATTTAAAAGACATTTGCACAGGTACACACTTAGGAAACATTTATATGGACCAAATGCAGGCAAATTGGACTAGCTTAGACGGGGTATCATGGATGGCATAAATAAGTTGCGCCATAAGACCTGTTTCTGTACTCTATGGCTCTGACTATATACAATATATTTTTCCTTTAGAGCCTGTACTTCGCATTAACTCATGGGTTGCAGTGAGTGGCCATGGACAGCAGTCCAAAGCAGTGAACCAGCTCTCACCGATCCGTAGAGAGGTGTCGGGATGTTGTCACGATGAGCTCTTCTTGGAGGATATCCAGACTGATGAAGATAAATTGAACAGCAGCCTTTTGTCTTCTGAATCCACATTCATGCCTGTTACCACTGCAACGTCGCCTCTTTCACCTTCCCGTCATCTAAGGCTTCCTGCAGATAGTCTGACTGCAGAAGGTGATGCCTGCACACTACTGCATTTGGAAACTGGAGTAAAATGTGAAGATAGTGATGATCAAAAATACCTGAAGGCAACAAGGGAAGCAGAAGATTATGAAGCATGGGTGGAAAGATCTTGCGAGAGAAGTAAGGAAGAGAGTGTCAGCAAGGTGTTACCTGCATCCTTTCCAGTGCAAACTTGTGTTACCTTCACTTCAAGCAAAAGCACAAACTCAATGTCAGCCCAATTAACAAAGGAGCACTGTTTTCCAGACGACAATTTATTGAGTCAGGCACAAATAGAGGATATGGAAGATGACTCAACGCCAGATAGACCTGATATATGTAAACCATTTGAAGAAAGCCCAGAATATATGAATAAAGCAGCTGTAAAGATTCAAGCTTGCTGGCGTGGATTCTACACTAGGAACTGGAATCCAAAGGCAAAAGAGATGCGTTGTGAAATCCGACTACGTAGGATGCAGGAACATGTGGAATACTTAAATAAAGAAGTAATCAGGTGAGATATAAGAGAGGGGAGGGTTTCCTACGTTATTTAAAATTCATACTGTATTCCGTTTATGTGCATTGTATTTAGTTCAGTTTAGAGGTACAGAGTGGAAACAAACCCTTCGGCACAATGAACCCCGTTCACTAGTTTAGTTTAGTTTAGTTTAGAGATACAGCCTGGAAAGGCTCTTTGGCCCACCGAGTCGGCACCAACCAGCGATCCCCGCACACTAACACCAACCTACACACACACGAGGGACAATTTACACTCATACCAAGCCAATTAACCTACAAACGTGTAAGTCTTTGGAGTGTGGGAGCAAACCGAAGATCTCGGAGAAAACCCACGGGGTCAACGTATAGACAGCACCCGTAGTCAGGGTCAAACCCGGCAAGTGCTGGAAGGCAGCAACTCTACCGCTGCACCACTGTACCTCCCTTCTAGTTCATTTCCACACATCAGCGACAATTTATAGATGCCAATTAACCTACAAACCTGCATGTCTTTGGAACATGAGAGCAAACCGGAGAACCTGGATAATACGCACACGGCCACAGGGAGACTGTTCGAGCCAAAGATCTTAGAGCAGAGCAAGATGGGCTACTCCTTCGAAATACAATGGGCTGACGTGTAGTACGCTAAGGAGGAGATCCTGGGCATTTTTCCCCGCCCATTTTAGTAACCGGAGCCTACCTGACCCGACCCGACTCGCAGTGTAATCAATGTTGCGGGGCAACAGTTTGTGTGTGTGTGATATAGGGTTAGATTCATAATTCTGTCAGTTCATACTTCTTGTCAAGAATAAAATTTGACTCTGGTAATTGTCTTTTTTAATGTTTTTTAAATCATTTCTTTTTAAATGGCTCACAAGCAGTGTTTGAGTTGATTTTGTAGTAACCGGAACCGACCCGACTCGCAGGGTAATTGACATTGCGGGGGAAGTTTTTGTGTGTGATATAGGGTTAGATTCATAATTCTGTTAGTTCATAATTCTGTTAATTCTTGTTAAAGAATAAAATGTTTATAAACACACATACATGAATGTGATATAAATGTATATAATCATATAACACACACAATTATATTTCTTCTGATCCAATGATGAACTTTATTTCAGACTAAACAAGGGACATTAAATAAGAAACATTGTAAACCTTCCCGCAACTTCACACGCACTAGGCCTTATCCCACCCCTCAATTCTTGTTTTTACCTCCCCCCTCCCTACTACCACCAAGGTTCCAGTCCTTGCTGTTGGCCTATCTATTTGGGTATATTATGTCACAACATAAAATCACAAAAGTTATTGGAAGTCAAGGTCCTTGTATAGTAACACGTTTGAACTGACTTTAAATATCTCCACCCAATCTTCACTTTTGTTCCAACCAACTGCCAATTTGACTCTGCAAATATTTAGATGGCATATAAGATCCATATGTATGGAAATAGCTTTGCTTGAGGAAGAAATGACAACATGACACTTGATCACATAATTATTTTACTTAATTAATCCTCTGAAGAAAATCATATAACATGAAGTATTAGCAATTATTAAAAATCAATTAGTTATTAACTTTTAAAAATCTTTTTTTCTTCAGACCTCTAGGCTAGGAATCAAAGCACGACTCCTTTAATAACAAATGAAATACTGAAATGCCTTAGTGACCAGGTTTGTCTGGCTCCATTGGGTACATTTTATTAATCTTCTGTTTTGTCACTAGATAGAATACTATACAAGTAATGGTCATATTTTCTCATCATGCAGAAGGCCATATGTCTCATTAATTTTATGCCTGGTCTTCAGAGCATTCTCATGTGTCCTATTACCTCATTAATTTTCCAATAACCTATTCTTTCTCCTATGCCCATTGAGCAGAAATTTAATTTTAGTACCACTTTCAAGGATTGTTTACAATAATTGTTTAACTTGCCAATCAGCACCTTTAGGGGATATGAGAGGAAATCAAACCAGGGTAGGTCTTGACAGTGAACGGGAGGGAAATGGAATGTGTTGTAGAACAGAGGAACCTAGGAATACAAGTACATATTTTCCTGAAAGTGGCATCACAAGTAGTAGGCAAGGTAGTGAAAAGCCTATTGGCATGCTGATCTTCATCTGTCAGGGCATGAAGTATAGAAGTTGGTATTTTATGTTTCAGTTGTAGAATACATTGGTGAGGCTGCACAAGGAATATAATGTTCAGTTTTGGTCACCCTCGTGTAGGAAAAATGGCACTAAACTGGAGAGAGCGCAAAACGGATTTATGAGGATGTTGCCAGGACCCGTAGGACCAGGTTACAGAGAGTGGTTGGGCAGGTTAGGAATTTATTCCTTGGAGTGCAGGATCGTATAGAGGTGTATAAAATCATGACGGGAATAGATAGGTAGAGTCTTTTTCCCAGGGTTGAGGAATTAAGAACTAGGGGGTATAGATTTAAGGTAAGAGGGGAAAGATTTATTTGAAACCTGAGGGGCAACCTTTTCACATAGAGGGTCATATGCATATGGAATGAGCTGCCTGAGGAAGTGGTCGAGGTAGCTCGAATAGCAACATTTAAAATACTTTTTGATAGGTACATGGATAGGGAATAAAGGTCAAATGCAACTAACTTAGTTGGACATCTTTGGCGGCATGGATGAGTTGGGCTGAAGGACCTGTGCTATATGACTTTATGTCTTGCCTATGAGAAACCCAGATGGTCGTAGGACGAGAATGCAAAGTCCACATAGACACCATGGAGACCAGGATCTTATCCGGGTCACTGGAGCTGCGTTGTCCAATTTTGGAAGGAGTAACATTCTTCTGTAACCAATGACTCTGCCTAAAAAAGAAATAGTCTTGTCAAATGTCAAAAATGTTCTACATTTCTACTTTTATAGATGGAGGAAACAATGTGAAGAAGAACGTATTCAAAGAATGGTACAAGAAGAAGCTGTAAAGTTCTTATGGAAAGCGGTAACTTCTCTTATTGCTTATGGTCTAGTCATCTCAAAATTAAAGTGAATCTGTTTCCATATTATTCAAAGCTGAACTTTCTATTCACAATATTCCATTGTCTATCACATACCTTTTACAAAGCGTAATTAAGATGACAACATTAAGTTTAAAACAATGTGGTTTGTTAAAGCTTAAAATAAAAATTGGAAGGAGAGAAAATGATGACCATGCCCTGGATCATCCAGAACAATATTGACAGCAGATGAAACTGGGACCAGAACTTTGACACCAAGCAGTTTCACTGAATTAAACAATTATTAAGTGGCTAATATACAGAGTCAATACTTAAATTGTCATGTCTCCTCCAATACTGTGTCTTTAGTGTGTATAATGGGTTCTGGGCCTCCCACAACATGATCCAGCCTAGTAGCTTTGGATTAAAGCGGCACGGTGGCACAGTGGTTAGAGTTGCTGCCTTACAGCAGCTGCAGTGCCAGAGACCCGGGTTCAAAATCGACTGTGGGTGCTGTCTGTACGGAGTTTGTACGTTCTCCCTGTGACCATGTGGGTTTTCTCCGAGATCTTCGTTTTTTTCCCACAGTCCAAAGACATACAGGTATGTAGGTTAATTGGCTTGGTATAATGGAAAAAGAATTGTCCCTAATGTAGGATAGTGTTAATGTGCGGGGATCGCTGGTCAGCGTGGACTCGGTGGGTCGATGGGTCTGTTTCTGCGCTGTATCTCTAAACTAAACTAAACCATATATTGGCTATTCACATGGCAGTCAATTTGAGATTAAATTGTAAAAACTAGGATCAGATTTCATACTTAAATAGGTTTTAATCTGCCTTCAACTGCATTCAGAACAAGTGTAATATAAATCCTGAGTACACAAAATTGCTGGGGAAACTCAGCGGGTGCAGCAGCATCTATGGAGCGAAGTGTGGGCATGCTCCTGCGCTGTAGTATTCTATATTCCATTAGGAGCAAACGGATGACTTAAAAATGGACTTTATTACACTCAGTTGATCAGATCCAATTATCTCTTGTCTTTTCCGGTCATCAGATTACTCACTTGGGCCTCATCTACAGACGGGCCAAACTGCAATAATCTAGAATGTATGTTAAAAGTATTCGAGATATATTTCTTAAGGCTACTGTGTTCACTGGATTCAGTCCAGAGATGGTGAATTTGTTATTATTATTTCAAGTTTTTCCACGACATATAAATCCTGTATTTTTTGGCGCTTTGATCAAAATCATAGAGTTCGTGCAATTTGGAGGAACAGTATCTCATATTTCGCTTGGGCAGTTTACAGCCCAGTGGTATGAATATTGTTTTCTCGCACTTCAGGTAGCCCCAGTATTCCCTCGCTCTCTATCTCTCCCCCACCCAAGTGGCACTATCTTCTTGTTTTCATCCTACAAACAGCTAACAATGGCCTGTTTCCTTTATCATCGTTACTTTGTTGCAGATCTTTCATTCATTGTTATTTATCTGTCCACATCACTGTCTATATCTCTCGTTTCCCTTACCACTAACCAGTCTGAAGAAGGGTCTCGACCTGAAATGTCACCCATTCCTTCTTTCCAGAGGTGCTGCCTGTCCCGCTGAGTTACTCCAGCTTTTTGTGTCTACCTTCGGTTTAAACCAGCATCTGCAGTTCCTTCTTACACATAGAGTTTGAGGGTCAGGAAGTCGTTACAGTTTTATAAAACTTTGATTAGGCCGCTTTTGAGTATTGCATGTAGCTCTGGTCGCCCCATTACTGGGAGGATGTTGAGGCTTTGGAGAGGATGCCGAAGAGTTTTATCAGAATACTGCCTGGATTTAAGGATATTAGACATAAAGAGAGGATGGACAAACTTGGATTGTTTACTTTGAAGCATTGCAGGTTGAGGGGAGCCCTGACAGAAGTATATAAAATTATGAGAGACATCAATAGGGAAGATGGTTAGAACCTTTTTTCCCATGGTGGAAAAGTCAACGAGGGCATAGGTTTAAGATCAAAGGGAAAAGTTTAAAGCAAATGTGCAAGGCAACTCTTTTTACACAGAAAGTGATGGGTGCCTGGAATGCGTTGCCAGGTGGTAGTGGAAGTAGATACAATAGTTATGTTTAAAGCTTTTGGATAGGCACATGGATATGCCGGGTATAAAGGGGATATAAAGGGCATCATGTTCGACTTTGTCATTGTGGACTGTGGGCATGCTCCTGCGCTGTAGTATTCTATATTCCATTAGGAGCAAACGGATGACTTAAAAATGGACTTTATTACACTCAGTTGATCAGATCCAATTATCTCTTGTCTTTTCCGGTCATCAGATTACTCACTTGGGCCTCATCTACAGACGGGCCAAACTGCAATAATCTAGAATGTATGTTAAAAGTATTCGAGATATATTTCTTAAGGCTACTGTGTTCACTGGATTCAGTCCAGAGATGATGAATTTGTTATTATTATTTCAAGTTTTTCCACGACATATGAATGAACCATTTAGACAATTGGGCCTTTGGCAGAACTCTGAGCAACTACTATTCTTTCATTGTAATCTATTCTCTCTATCTATTCGCCTTGACCAGGAGCAATTTATAGAAGCCAATTAACTTACCAACCAGTAGATGTTTGGGATCTGGAGAAACCCATGGGGTTTCTAGAAGAATACTAACTCTATGCAGATAGTACTTGAGGTGGGGATTGAACCTAGGTCACTGAAGCTGAGAATGTGCCACAATGCTCTACCAACTTGTCATATGAGGAGAGATTAAGCAGACTATATCCATACACCATAAAACTTAAAAGAATGAGAGGTGATCTCATTGAAAATTACAGAATTCTTATGGTGATTGATATGATAGAAGTGAAGATAATGTTTCCGCAGGGTTGGGATATCTAGAACCGGCGACCATAGAATAAGATCTCAAAATAAGGGATTGGCCATACAAAACAAGGATGAGGATTTTTCTTTCACCCAGGGAATGGTGAATCTAAGCACTTCTCTACCCAAGAGAGTTGTGAAGACGAAGTATATGTAGGATAAATATAGTTATTAAGATATGAAATTAGTGGGTGAAAATAGCCCTGCGTTAAAGATCAGCCATATTCTTATTGAGTGGCAGAGAAAGCTTAAGAGAACAATTAAAAGTAGTCCATATTTATTTAAATAAAGCTCATCCCACAAAATTGAGATCAATAGACTAATCGGTGAATGAGTACTTGCATCACTGCTGAAAGCCCTGCAAGGACTGAACAAACTAAAGGTATCCTCCAGACACAAAAAACAATTGATAATTCAATACTGGACTGCATATTACCAATAACTTTAAATATTAGATTAGATTGACAACATAAACATCACGCAATTTCCTTGCATCTTCCCAAGAAGACTCACTTGCGCATTCTAAATTATTCTGTGAAAATGAGTCAGCATATATATTCAATAAAATATTTAAATGAGTAGGATGTGTAGGAAGGAACTGGAGATGCTGATTACACCGAAGACAGACACAAAATGCTGGAGGGGCAGGCAGCATCTCTGGATAGCAGAAATGGGTGACGTTTCAGGTCGAGACCCTTCTTCAGACTAGAAGGGTCACGACCTGAAATGTCACCCATTCCTTCGGTCCAGATATTTAAATAGGATTCTCTTTGAATTTTTTTCAGCATTGTTATCTTTTTCTTTTTGCTGCAGGTTCAGCACCTTCAGGAATGGCAGGTGTCCACGACCCATAAAGAAAATGAACTACTGCTTGCGAATGCTACAAAAGAACCCATACTTCTGCAGCCTAACGTTATTCATCCTTCTGCGCACACATCCTTGAATAACCATAAAAGCCTCCCTTCCAGACCAAATGCTCACTCAGAGGTCTCACTGCAAGCATTTCCAGATTCTGGCTTTCACTCTTCAGACATCACCCACAATTGTTTACAAGATTCTCAGAATTTTTGTAAGAGTTCCTCAGATGAGAGTATGAGCACAGTTTTAGAAGCCACATGTGAGCTTAAAAAAATCGACACCAAGTGTTTTAAGAATGATCCTGCCGAGCAAGAAATCCAAGAATCCGTCCACACAAAATGGAATAAGGAGAACTCCAATGGCGAACAGGACAGCAGCCTTATACAGCAGTATCTCAATTCTGTAAGGCAGCTGGAGGCTGCAGAGGATGAATCCAATTTTAGCGGGAGAACAGAGTGTAATAGTCAAAATGATGTTCATGATTCCCTTTGTGGTTCTCCAATGGAAATGCCTGAAGATGACTGCACTGGAATTCCAGATTCCTTATGTCAAGCAGAAGAATGTGTCAGTGATGGACAAGATAAAGACATCGAGTGAATCGTTGACATTATGAGTTGATGGCGATAACTGAAACTGATCATGTAAGAGCAATGCTAATAAGCCCAGAATATTTATGTGAAAGCAATACTAAGAAGGCCTAAATTGTCTAAAGTGCAGGAAAAATATCGGATTCAATGCTTGTTCTTCCAAAGAAACCTATTCCAAATTGTTATTGTGCTAATTAAATTTGTTAGTTTAGTTTTATCTGTTGGCATTCCACAGCATTGATTTGTATTCAAGGTCCACTTTTTAGACTTTCTTTGTTGATTATTATTTTTTCTGACAAGTATTCTCCATTCTCTTCTGGACTTCCAGTTATCTATAATTTGTGGTTCAAAGTATGAATGTGCAATTCTACATCTCTCATTTCAGCATGAGCACGATCAAGATTATTAACTTTTTGCATCTTATTTGGAAGGGGCAAAATTGTATTGTGTTCTATGACAAAACGTTGTATAAAAGCTTCATTATTTATTTTGACATGTTGCGTGGAATGATGATCTGATCTTAAGAGTCCAGGTCTATGTTATTAAACCTATATGTAACTATGTCTGAAAAAATATGATTACTTCCCTTTATTTGAGTAATTTATTTTATTTACCAAAAATGCAAGTGCAAATGTATATACTTGTAAAATTAGGATCAGTGATAAATGCATAAAGATCTTCCTTATTAACATATTTATTTAAAGTCATGGTAAATAATTGAACACTAAAATATATTTAAGTTTGCTCAGAAAAAAATGTACGTTTATAATAGCAGTTTCGAAATAACAAAATCCAGACACTTCTCAAGTGATCAATTTTATTTTATTTATGGTTCTGTGTATTTTCAGTGGCAACTCTTGCTGTTTATCATGCAAGATACAATATTTCTGGCCCATACTTTGTTTTATTTTATTAAATGAAGAGCTCTCATCAGGGAAGTTAAATGGCAAGGGTGCAAACTTCATCATTAATACTGTCTTGCCATCATGAATGGCTAACTGTACAAGGGGGTAGAAGTTGAGATAATCCTACAAATTTAGTATATAATCGTCATAGAATGAACAAAAGTTGTGGATACATCCCAATACATTATACATTAAGTATTCTAAATTTTCCACATGGAAGTTTCATGGTGCCTTCACCATTCTAACCTGAAGGGATTTAAGTCAGTCAAAATTGTTTATTCTTGGATAAAAAGCATTATGCTCAGATGTGTACAGAAGTGAAAATGCAAAAGACTTCCCCTTAAAGGGACACAGATTTAAAATGTTATGTCAAACATACAAGCAGGAATAAAGATATTTGAATTCTGAGAGTTTCTGAGCACTTCAAACATCTTTTTTTGCAATGTTTTTTGTGAAAATTATTATTTTGTTTCTTTTTCAAACATTGCATCCCTGTAGGATCAATGATACTTTGATCAATAAAGCATACCATTATTGAATTTCAGCTCTACAGTCATCTTTATCTGGATAGGCAATGTAATATTCTGCATTCAACTTAAACATTAATGTTTCTGTTTATATTTGACACTGTAAACAGGTTTTGTGATCTTTGTTTGGTCTTCTAAAGACTGTCCTCGGGATTCATTTTATATTATCTAGTGTAAATACATCAGCGAGGAGGTTGACTGGACTTTGGTTCCTTCCCTCACAATGGGGACTTTGGTGCCGCTGTGGGGATGTTTGTGTTGTGGACTATTGTGCTCGGTGTTTTTGCCTTTTTTTTTTATTCGTATGACTGTATGGGAAATAGCATTTTGTTGTCTCTTACTTGAAGACAATGACAATAAATTGAATCAAATCAAATCAAATCAAATATAACAGGGTCAGTCCAAAAATCAAAATATTAAAACAATTCATGAATTTCCAATCATACTTTGATTCTAAAATGTTATATATGATATGAATTTACTTAAGGTTCAAGTAATTAGAGATCATCATCCTTGTGGGTCTGCCTTTCAATTTTGCCCCAAGTTGATCATAATTCCTCTGGCGTACCTCCTTAGTTCTACCTACGTTGTTGGTGCCGACTTAGTACATTATAACTGGACCCACCCTTTCAAGTTCTACTCCACTTCACAAGAGATGTCCTTAATCCTGGAGGGAGAGATAGCCTTCAGGACTCTGTCCTGGAGAGAACAGTGTCCTTTTCCATCATTATACCTTCTCCAATGGCTATTGCATCACTCTTTACTCCCCCCCCCCCTCTGCCATGGTGCAACAGACAGTGTGCACATCATCCATGCAGTCACCACCTTCAAACACACTGGGAACAAGAAACTCTTATTTGTTAGACAAGGTGAAGGGCTGAGATTCCTCCAAGACTATCTTTTGAATCACTCTATCTGTAGTTTTTATAATCACACCCTCAAATCTCTGACCACTGAACATATTTGAGCAAATTAATCTAAAGGTTGTGACGGCCACCTGGAACCACGTACCAGGGTTATCTGTCCCCTCCCGCCAGATGCTTTTCTGCACTTTTTCTAGGTGCAAATCCTTTTCACACCTGGAGAGGGTGCAGAACAGATTTGCATCTGTAGTTGCAGGGATCGGTGATTTCAGCTAAAGTTTAGGTGGTTCTGCTTGGAGCATAGAAGATCAGATAGTGGTACACGAGACCATGACTGGTTTAGGTAAGGTCTTCACTTTGGAAGGTGGTTTGGGAACAAGGGACACAGATTTAAAATGTTATGTCAAACATACAAGCAGGAAGGTTATTTACTCAGATGATAATTCTACTGAGGAACTAACTGTCAATAAGAGTAGTGGAAAGAAAATAATCTTCAAAATGGAATTGAATAGGCGTTTGAGTGGAAAAGAATTTGCAGGTCTCTAGTAAAAAGGAACAACCCAATTGCTCTACTGGGACCTAAGAAGGATCTGATGAGCTAAATGGCCTCTTTCTGTGTTGGATCAGTTCTACATTTTTTTATAGATCATACATTTTGGAGGACAAACAAGAAACAGAAATAATGAAAAGAGTACTATTCTAATGTGCATTCAGGAACGGGGATAGACACAAAATGCTGAGTAACTGCAGTATAACAGGCACCATCTCTGGAGAGAAGGAATGGGTGACATTTCGGGCCGAGATCCTTCTTCAGATTGATATCTGGGGAGTGGGCGGTACAGACATAAAATGTAGTCGGAGACAGTAAGACTGGTGGGAGAACTGGGAAGGAGGAGGGGTTGGAGAGAGAGGGAAAGCAAGGGCTACTTGAAGTTAGAGAAGTCAATGTTCATACCACTGGGGTATAAGCTACCCAAGCAAAATATGAGGTGCTGTTCCTCCAATTTGCACTGGGCCTCACTCTGACAATGGAGGAGGCATACAGCGGATACAGTAGATGAGGTTGGAGGAGGTGCGAGTGAACCTCTGCCTCACATGAAAAGACTCGGGGTCCTTGGACAGTCGAGGGATGAGGTAAAGGGACAGGTGTTGCATCTCCTGCGGTTGCAGGGGAAAGTACCTGGGGAGGGGGTGGTTTGGGTGGGAAGGGACAAGTTGATCAGGGAGTTGCGGAGGGCAAACAGAAAGCAAAGAGTAGGAGTAAACGGGTCCTTTTCACAATGGCAGGCAGTGACTAGTGGGGTACCGCAAGGCTCAGTGCTGGGACCCCAGCTATTTACAATATATATTAATGATCTGGATGAGGGAATTGAAGGCAATATCTCCAAGTTTGCGGATGACACTAAGCTGGGGGGCAGTGTTAGCTGTGAGGAGGATGCTAGGAGACTGCAAGGTGACTTGGATAGGCTGGGTGAGTGGGCAAATGTTTGGCAGATGCAGTATAATGTGGATAAATGTGAGGTTATCCATTTTGGTGGCAAAAACAGGAAAGAAGACTATTATCTAAATGGTGGCCGACTAGGAAAAGGGGAGATGCAGCGAGACCTGGGTGTCATGGTACACCAGTCATTGAAAGTGGGCATGCAGGTGCAGCAGGCAGTGAAGAAAGCGAATGGTATGTTAGCTTTCATAGCAAAAGGATTTGAGTATAGGAGCAGGGAGGTTCTACTGCAGTTGTACAGGGTCTTGGTGAGACCACACCTGGAGTATTGCGTACAGTTTTGGTCTCCAAATCTGAGGAAGGACATTATTGCCATAGAGGGAGTGCAGAGAAGGTTCACCAGACTGATTCCTGGGATGTCAGGACTGTCTTATGAAGAAAGACTGGATAGACTTGGTTTATACTCTCTAGAATTTAGGAGATTGAGAAACTTACAAAATTCTTAAGGGGTTGGACAGGCTAGATGCAGGAAGATTGCTCCCGATGTTGGGGAAGTCCAGGACAAGGGGTCACAGCTTAAGTATAAGGGGGAAATCCTTTAAAACCGAGATGAGAAGAACTTTTTTCACACAGAGAGTGGTGAATCTCTGGAACTCTCTGCCACAGAGGGTAGTCGAGGCCAGTTCATTGGCTATATTTAAGAGGGAGTTAGATGTGGCCCTTGTGGCTAAGGGGATCAGAGGGTATGGAGAGAAGGCAGGTACGGGATACTGAGTTGGATGATCAGCCATGATCATATTGAATGGCGATGCAGGCTCGAAGGGCCGAATGGCCTACTCCTGCACCTAATTTCTATGTTTCTATGTTATAGTGTTTGTACTGCAATGAGATGACACAGATGGTGCTGCAACTCTTACATCCGTTTTGGTATCTTTTAGAGTATTTTGTGTAATTTTGTATCCTTTGGAGCAATTTGTTATGATTCTGCCAGAGTCAAAATAGTCAGCCAAAATCCAATTACACAGAGGGCTGCGGAAATTAGAAAAATAGAAAATAAGTGCAGGAGGAGGCCATTCGACCCTTCGAGCCAGCACCGCCATTCATTGTGATCATGGCTGATTGTCCTCTATCAATAACCCGTGCCTGCCTTCTCCCCATACCCTTTGACTCCACAAGCCCCTAGAGCTCTATCTAACACTTAAATCCATCCAGTGACTTGGCCTCCACTGCCCTCTGTGTGGCAGGGAATTCCATAAATTCACATCTCTCTGGGTGAAAAAGTTTTTTCTCACCTCAGTCTTAAATGACCTCCCCTTTATTCTAAGACTGTGGCCCCTGGTTCGGGACTCGCCCAACATTGGGAAAAAATTTTCTGCATCTAGCTTGTCCAGATAAGGACAAGATTTTTGCGAATATAAGCCTAGTCTTTTAAATCTTTCCTCATTTTTATTGTTTGACATGATACCATACCACTTTGACCAAGACCTTGTACACTGAGGGGCTTGCTTTATCAACTGCAGAATTGGGTTCAGAATATATGGGGGACAGAAAAGTACTTGGTTGCTGAATCCTGAGCATAACCTGGGGGGGGGCCTTCTGGAGCGCTAACATGGGTATTGTGGGCTGAAGGGACTGGTTTCCAGAGGACTAGTATGGACATTGTGGGCCAAATGGATTCTTGGGGTGACAGCCCAGTCACTCACGCCTGATGTGCTGGCAGCTCACTCACGGCTGGTGGGCGAGCAGTTGACTTATGGCTATTCCTTGAAATTCCATTTCAAGCAGGGTGCAAGGCCACCAAATTCAAATGCAGTTTCCTACCATTTCAAGCAGGGTGCAAGGCCACCAAATTCAAGTGCAGTTTCTTACCACTTCAAGCAGGGTGCAAGGCCACCAAATTCAATTGCAGTTTCATGCCACTTCAAGCAGGGTGCAAGGCCACCAAATTCAGGTGCAGTTTCCGACCACTTCAAGTTGGGTGCAAGACCACCGAATTCAAGTGCAGCTTCATACCACTTCAACCAGGCTACAGGGCCAGCAAACTCAAGTGCAGTTTCCTACCATTTCAAGCAGGCTGCAGGGCTACCAAACTCAAGTGCAGTTTCCTACCACTTCAAGCAGGGTGTAGGGCCACCAAACTCAAGTGCAGTTTCATGCCACTTCAAGCAGGGTGCAAGGCCACCAAATTCAAGTGCAGTTTCATACCATTTAATGCAGGGTGCAAGGCCACCAAATCCAAATGCAGTTTCTTACCATTTCATGCAGGGTGCAAGGCCACCACATTTAAATGCAGTTTCATACCATTTCAAGCTGGGTGAAACCACCATAAAACCACACAAAACATCACATAAACACCACACTCACAGTTCGGTAGACATTCAGTGTGTTCAGTTGATTCACAGCTCAGACAGTCACGACCTCTCCCTCCCCCATCTTGCAGAGATTGAGCCACACCCACACTTCTGGGTTTATAATCCCTCCCCTCCTACCGGAAGGGGCGTGGCTGACAGGAGAGAGATTCTCAACATTTTTTTAAACACTAATAACACTTTTATTTTCCATTGATGAGAAGAATCCTCTGCACCTGATGAGCAGAGGGGGACTGAGTAAATGGCCAAAAATCACAGCCGTAAGTGGTAGCGTTTTATCTAAAATCAATATACAGTGCAAACAGGAAGTTCAGATTCAGATTCTATTTTATTGTCATTGCACTTTTCAGTGCAACAAAATGTTTTAGCCTGCAGTCATAACATAGAATAAATAACAAAACACACACTCAACACAGTTTAACATCCACCACAGTGAGTCCACCAGGCACCTCCTCACTGTGATGGATGGCAAAGAGTCCCAAAGTCCTCGTCTGTTCCCTCCTTGCTCTCCCTCTGCGCTGAGGTGATCCAGGCATCCGATGTTGTGACCCCGCCGGGTGATGGTAAGCATGTCCCGTGGCTGAATCCGAGCTCCGCGAAAGGGCTGGTTCAAACTCCGCGGCCCGGGGCAGTCGAAGCTGCCGAAGCTGCCACCGTCCAGTCCAGCAGACGAAGCTGTTGTTGCGGGAGCGCCGGAAAAACAGGTCACCAACTTGTGACCTGCGAGCTCCCGACGATGTCATCCACTGAACCCGCGGCCGAGCATTCGAGGCTCCGAAGTCGGGTCGGAATTCGGGTCGCAATGCCACCACAGCACCGAAATCGGCCAGCCTCGCATTGGTAAGTCCTGGTTCTGCCTGCGGAACCTCGAGGTCGGTCCCAGTTGGAGGCCGCCAGCTCCGCGATAGGCCTCAGCACAGACAGAGACGGAGACAGGGAATACGGCAAGAAAGGTCGCATCCCCCCCAAAGGAAGAGTCAAAAACAAGTTTCTCCCACCCCCCCACACATACACAAATAAATTAAACCAAAACAAACTGTAAAAACGGGACAAAGGAAAACAAAAAAAGAAAAATATAAACGGACTGCAGGCGAGCCGCAGCTGCAAGTTACCACCACCAACAGCCATTTGCAAGTGCAGCATTTCAAATCCGTTACCACCACCAACAGCCATTTGCAAGTGCAGCATTTCAAATGAGTTACCACCACCCACAGCCATTTGCAAGTGCAGCATTTCAAAGCAGTTACCACCACCAATAACCATTTGCTGTGCAGCATTTCAAAGCAACCACATTTTCATTTTCAAACCACATTAAGGGCACTCACAGTTGAGTAGACATGAGTTCAGTGTTATCAGAGAGACATGACCTTCTCGCTTCCTCCATCTTGCAGAGACTGAGTGAGGCACAACACTTCCGGATTTTATAGTCCATCCCCCCTCCCACCAGCAGGGGCAGCAGAGAGAATGTCAACATTTTTTATACATTAATAACTCTTTTATTTTTCATAGATGGGAAAAAATCCTCTTGTCCTGCACAGCAGAGGGGGGCTCTGAGTAAGATGGCCAAAAATCACAGCCGTATGTGGCAGTGTTTTTTTTTCCAAAATCATGAACCAGAAAAGCAGGAAGTGGTCAAGATCTTACTTTTAGTAATATAGATTGTCATATGAATTGAGGTACCAAACGAGCCTGTGCTTGGTCTCGCCGATATAAAGGAGTAATACCTTGGCTTCATGTTCAGGTCAGAAATTTTACAGGGGGAGAGGGCGGGGGGAGAAGGGGAGAGGAGGGGGGAGAGAGGAGGGGGAGAGAGGAGGGGGAGAGGAGAGCAGCGGGGTCGGGGAGGAGCGGGTTGCAGCGGGGAGGAGCGTTTGGCAGCGGGGAGCGGCGGGGAGATGCGGGTTGCGGCGGGGAGGATCGGGTTGCAGCGGGATGAGCGGGTTGCAGCTGGGAGGAGCGTTTAGAAGCGGGGGGGGCAAGGAGGAGCGGGTTGCAGCGGGGGGAGGAGAGCGGGTAGAGCCGGGGAGGAGCCCACTTGCTCGTTCGTTTTGCATCTTTTGAAGAACCGGGGAGAGGGGGAAGGTGGTGACCACTCCTGGAAATCAGTGCCCAGCATTGATTTGAAATTGAAAATTCTGCGTAGCTTGCCGTGAGGAGCAGAGGCATTGTTACTTCATCCAGCTCACTTCAGCACGTTAGATTTTAAAAAGATCTCAGATTGGTGAACAATTTTAGTAAAAAACTCTGTAAATAATTAATCATATTTTCAGACGAGGCGATTTTCGACATCATGAGGTAAATCTCTACCGGAATATGTAAGAATGTTACGATTAGCGCGTTGGGTCTTGGAGAGGATGTGATTCACAAGCAAACTAACAAAAGATGAGATCAGAGGTTTATAAGTATACTAGAACAAGTGCAGACCCATGGGGTCTGTTCCCCTAATACGTGTTTGCTGGGGGAGGGGCGGGCGGGGTGGCATGCGGCGACACACGCACTAACCACCCCCACACACACACTAGCTACCCCCCTTGATATTATATTAATATTATTAATTTGCTCCTTTACCCCAAAACCGCCCTATCCACTGACGCATAGCCCCCAACTCGCAGGCGCGTCTAGAGAGGGGGAGGGGTAGAGAGTGAGGGCAGAGAGAGAAAGGGGAGAGACAGAGAGAGAGGCAGAGAAAGAAGGGCAAGAGACAGAGGGAGGGGGGAGTGGAGGGGAGGAGGAGAGGGGGGGGGGGGTGGGTGAGGGGGTGAGGGTGGGGGAGGAGGGGAGAGAGAGATGGGAGGAGAGAGAGGGGAGGAGAGAGAGGGGCGGAGAGAGAGGGGAGCTGAGAGGGGGGCAAGGGAAGGGGAGAGGGGGTGGGAAGAGAGGGGGAGAAGTGGGGGGAAGGGAGGGGAAGGGGAGGGGGTGGAGGGAAGGTGAGAGGGGAGGGGGTGGAGGGAAGGTGGGAGGGGGTGGAGGGGAGGGGGAAGGGGGTTTAGGGGAGGGGGAAGAGGGTTTAGGGGAGGGAGGGTGGGAGAGGGCAGGGGGGTGGGGGAGAGGAAGGGGGAGAGAGGGATGGAGGGGGAGAGAGAGAAAGGGAGGGGGTTGAGAGAGAGGGAGGGGGAGAGAGAGCACGGGGAGAGAGAACGGAGAGAGAGAGGGGGAGAGATGGGAGAAAGAGGGGGCGAAAGAGGGGGGTACAGAGGGGAGAGAGAGGTGGGGAGAGGGCGGAGAGAGATGGGGAGAGAGAGGGGGGAGAGAGAGAGGGGGGAGAGAGGGCGGGACGGAGAGAGAGGGGGAGAGAGAGAGAGGGAGAGAGACAGGGGTGGAGAGTGAGGAGGGGAGAGAGAAGACGAGAGTGAGAGAGAGAAGAGAGAGAGAGGAGAGGGGTGGGGAGGCAGCTCGTGGGGGCCCGAGTGAGGCACGGAGCGATCTGTGGACGGTGAAAAACAGCGGGGGCACCAGCCGATCGTGGCTTCTGCAGAAGGAAGCACACCCACCAGCGTGACAGAGCTGAGCCAGGGTTGGGGGGGGGAGGGGGTACAGAGGTTGTCCCCTGTGACGGGTAGAGAGGAGAGCGGAGAGCGGGAGGGAGGAGAGGGGAGGAGGTGAGAAGACAAGGGGGGAGTGGGCGGACATTTGCCGTGGAGATTTAAAGATCCAAAATATCGGGAATTATCGCGTTTGCTCGCTGCATTTCATCAAAAGTAAGGCATTATTGACTTTTTATCTTTATTCATTTGTTATATGAAAAGTATTAAAAGTTAAAAATCCGTCAGTAAAATTGCAAAATCGCCCATGGTTCTCAGGTGGGTTTTAACATGCAAAATGAAAACGCTTCTGATGCTCCATTTACCATTTAAATAATCGTAAACTATCAATGCGTTTTGAAATAAATTTTACTGAGATGCAAGCTGTCAGCTGTTAGTTGGACAAAAGCAGGACATTTTATTATTTGCCAAAATATATTTCTCAATGTTTCTTGTTTAAAGCCTACACAATCACCCAAACTACTTATTTATTTATTTATCATCTAATAACAGACAAGCCTGCAGCATGGAATGATGTCAACAATCCTGATTGGGCACCCACTGTGAGCAGGATAGACAATGTGCACAAGAACGCCATGCACGTGCAACAAGAAGAGAGTATTAAAGCAGTTTTGGTTGTAGCTCAATCATCTATAGCTCTGCAAGTTGATGGCGTTCTTGTGCACATTGTCTATCCTGCTCACAGTGGGTGCCCAATCAGGATTGTTGACATCATTCCATGCTGTAGGCTTGTCTGTTATTAGATGACAAATAAATAAATAAGTAGTTTGGGTGATTGTGCAGGCTTTAAACAAGAAACATTGAGAAATATATTTTGGCAAATAATAAAATGTCCTGCTTTTGTCCAACTAACAGCTGACAGCTTGCATCTCAGTAAAATTTATTTCAAAACGCATTGATAGTTTACGATTATTTAATTGGTAAATGGAGCTTCAGAAGCGTTTTCATTTTGCATGTTAAAACCCACCTGAGAACCATGGGCGATTTTGCAATTTTACTGACGGATTTTTAACTTTTAATACTTTTCATATAACAAATGAATAAAGATAAAAAGTCAATAATGCCTTACTTTTGATGAACTGCAGCGAGCAAACGCGATAATTTCCGATATTTTGGATCTTTAAATCTACACGGCGAATGTCCGCTAGCACTTCCGCTGTATTTACACCTTCAGCTCCCTCTTGAATTTACCTTAGTTTCTATCTTTTGTTTGGACTGTAAATTTAGGTAGCTGTTCCTCACGGTCACCCCGACTAGTACAGTAAATTGCAGCTCAAAACCGGGCCGTTTTCGATGTTTTTAACGGGTGTGAAAGTGCGTGTTTTCCCATTCACTAACATGTACCGGAAGTGACGCTTGTCCCCCAGTTAAAAATTTCGGTCAAGTGGGTGCGGATCTACGCTCCAGTGACCTTTCGTGAAATCACCCTATAGGGAGAGAGTAATCTCTCTCCCTCCCTCCCTCCCCCTCAGAAGTGATGAGAATGGGTTCTAACTTGCTGCTGGTATCCGTTTCGATCCTTTTGATTTCCTCCTTCAGGGAGGAATTCACCTCCTCTATGTGAACTTGTACCGTGTCAATCTTATCACAATCTTATCACAATCTGATCACCGTTGGTTCCCATGTTCACACGGGAGGGCTGGTCCCCTGACGCAATATTCCACCTCTCCACCAATTCCAATATTGGTGGCCAGTGGGGGGGCTTTCTGGAGCACTGGTATGGGTTCTTGGGGTGGCAGCTCAGTCCCTTAAGCCTGATGTGCTTGCAGCTCACTCACGGCTGATGGGCTGGCAGTTGACTTATGGCTATTCCTTGAAATTCCATTTCAAGCAGGGTGCAAGGCCACCGAATTCAAGTGCAGTTTCCAACCACTTCAAGCAGGGTGCAAGGTCACCAAATTCAAGTACAGTTTCAAACCACTTCAAGCTGGATCCAAGGCCACAAAATTCAAGTGCAGTTTCATACCACTTTCAGCAGGGTGCAAGGCCACCAAATTCAAATGCAGCTTCATACCATTTCATGCAGGGTGCAATGCCACCACATTCGAATGCAGTTTCATACCATTTAATGCACGGTGCAGGGCCACCACATTCAAATGCAGTTTCATACCATTTCAAGCAGGGTGAAACCACCATAAAACCACACAAAACACCAAACTCACAGTTCAGTAGACATTCAGTGTGTTCAGTTGATTCACAGCTCAGGCAGAGCCGTGACCTCTCCCTCCTCCATCATGCAGAGACTGAGTCACACCCACACTTCTGAGATTTTATAACCCCTCCCCCTCCCACCGGAAAAGGTGTGGCCTTCATGGCGTGATTGACAGGAGAGAGATTCTCAACATTTTTTAAACACTAATAACACTTTTTTAAATTGATGGGAAGAATCCTCTGCACCTGCTGAACGGAGGGGGACTGAGTAAGATGGTCAAAAATCACAGCCGTAAGCCATTTGCAGGAGTGCCTTTTAACTTCAAGCCAAAGCACCCAAACCACCATTTGCAGGAGTGCCTTTTAACTTCAAGCCAAAGCACCCAAACCACCATTTGCAGGCGTGCCTTTTAACTTCAAGCCAAAGCACCCAAACCACCATTTGCAGGCGTGCCTTTTAACTTCAAGCCAAAGCACCCCAACCACCATTTGCAGGAGTGCCTTTTAACTTCAAGCCAAAGCACCCAAACGACCATTTGCAGGAGTGCCTTTTTACTTCAACCCAACCCCCCTAAACAACCATTTGCAGGAGTGCCTTTTTACTTCAAACCAACCATATTTTCATTTTCAAACCACATTAAGGGGACTCACAGTTGAGTAGACATGTGTTCAGTGTTATTCAGAGCTCAGAGAGACGTGACCCTCAGGCTTCCTCAATCTTGCAGAGACTGAGTGAGGCACACCACTTCCTGGTTTTATAGTCCCTCCCCCTCCCTCCAGCAGGGGCAGCAGAGAGAATGGTGAATTAAAAAAAACATTAATATCTCTCTGATTTTTCATCGATGGGAAAAATCCTCTGGTCCAGGAAGGCAGACTGGGCTCTGAGCAAAGTGGCCAAAAATGACGGCTGTAGGTGGCGCCGTTCTCTTGGAAATCGCACCACAGTGGGCCAAAAGCTGTCAAGATCAGACTTTTAGTAATATAGATTTCTGATCTACCAGCAGCAATGATCAGCTTTACGGCAGTAAGTTGCTCACCCAGTTTCGTGTCCAGCTTTTTGAGCTTTTCAGCCAGTAAATCTTTGATATCTTGCACCAAAACTTGTCTTAATGTTTGCTGTTGTTCTTGTTCCATAGTCAGAGTAGAGACTTCTTCCTCAGAGACTTGAGAAACTTCCTCACCTTCCCCTTATAGTTTTTTCCCTCGTGTGGTTTTGGGTCTTCTCGGAGGTGGCATGGGAAGATTCCTTTTCGGCTACCATCTACTCATTTAAGATACCGGAGTCGAGTCGATTTCTGCTGACGTCACTTACGCGAAAGCGGGTATCTGCCGTAAGCGTTTTCTTCAGTCCGTTTTATATTTTCGGCCTTTTTTGCAAGTTTTGCGGAGCGGAGCTAAATGGCGCACATCTCAGCTCTGCATAGCGCCACCGGATGTTCACCCATTCCTTTTCTACAGAGATGCTGCCTGTCCTGCTGAGTTACTCCAGCTTTTTGTGGCTATCTTCTGTGTATGGTATGGCGTCATTACCTAAAAAAAATGATAAGGGTTTGCATAGCAGGCTGCACGGATACAGAAATGGCATCATGGAAAGAAGCATAGCGTGTGGTGGAAGGTTTTTTTTTCGGCCTGGAGGCCTGTGATTAGTGGTGTGCCTCGGGGATCAGTGCTGCGCCCATTGCTGTTTTGTGATTCATATCAACGATTTAGGTGTGATTGTGCAAGGTGTGATTACTAAGATTGTAGATGACCTTAAAGAAGGTGGTATCGTAGATGAGTTACACGTGTACCAATTAAGATACAGAGATATGCGAATTACCGTACAGCCATACTAAAAAAAAGCAACAGACACACCTTTACCACCTCAGGCAATTGAGGAAATTCAGAGTGTCTCCAAGGATCCTCCAGTGCTTCTACTCAGCGGCTGTGGAAAGCATTTTGTCCGGAAATATTACAATCTGGTTTGTGAATTGCTCTGCCCAGGACAAGAAGGCTCTGCAGAGAGTAGTGCGTTTGGCCGAACGCACTATGGGAACTTCACTCGCCCCCCTGCAGGAACTATACATCAGGAGGTGCAACTCCAGAGCCAATAAAATCATGGGAGACCCCTTCCACCCCTGCAACGGCCTGTTCCAGCTGCTACGGTCAGGCAAACGCCTCCGTTGCCATGCTGTGAGAACGGAGAGGTTGAGAAGGAGTTTCTTCCCAGAGGCCATTAGGACTGTAAACTCCTATCTCACCAGGGACTAACTTTTACTGTACCACTCTACTGCTTTTTTTTAAATTGCTGTTTTTTTCTCTTTTTCCTTCCGCCCACAACATTTAATATGTAAAATAATATGTGATTCTGTTCCATTCAGTTTGTAGTTTGTTTGGTTGTTTGTTTGTTTGTTTTTTTGCACATTCCTCACTGTGATGGAAGGCAATAAAGTCCAATCTTCTTCCTCTATTCTCCCACGGTCGGGGCAGTTGAACCATCCATCGGGGTGATCGAAGCTCCTGCAGCCGATGGTTGAAACCCCAGTCAGGGCGAAGCTCCCATGTCAGGGCGGTCAAAACTCCTGCGTTGGGGTGATCGAAGCTCCGACGTCGTGGCGGTCGAAGCTCCTGTGGCTTGGATCTCCCGAAGTCGGCCTCTAACCAGAGACCGTGAGCTCCATGATGTTAAGTCTGCAGGTTCCCGTGGCTGGAGCTCAGAGGTCGATCCCTGGCAAAGGGAACGCGAGCTCCGCAATGGTAAGTTCGCAGGCTCCCGCGGTTGGAGCTCCTTACGTTGGTCTCCAGCAAAGGCCGCCAACTCCTCGATGTTAGGCCGCAGTGCGGATGGAGATGGGATAATCACATCTCAGTCGAGGAAGAGACAGATAGACTGTTGGCGAGGCAGCCATTGCTTGCGCCACCTGGTGATTTCTAGGGAAAATGGTTGTCAAAAATTATAGCAGGGTGTGTGAGCTAAAAAAATGGCTAATGGAGTTTAATGCAGATAAGTGTGAGGTGTTGCATTTAGGGAAGTCAAAACAGGGCAGAACCTTCACAGTGAATGGTAGAACACTGGGGAGTGTTGTAGAGTCCCTGAAAGTGGCATCACAGATGGATAATGTGCTAAAGAAGGCTTTTGGTATATTGGCCTTCATGCTTCAGGGAATTGAGCACAGTAGTTTGAACGTCATGTTACAGTTGTAGAAGATGTTGATGAGGCCGCATTTCGAGTACTTTGATCACTTTTGGTCATCATGCTATAGGAAGGATGTCATTAAGTTGGAAAAGGGTGCAGTGAAGATTTTGATGATATTGCCAGGAATTGAGGGCCTGAGCAAAAGGGAGTGATTGGGCAAGCTAGGACTTTATTGCATGGAGCAGAGGAATCTAAGGGATGTTTTTATTGAGGTGTACAAAAAATCTTTGACCCAGGGTAGAGGAATCAAAAACCAGAAGACATAGGTTTAAGGCTAGAGGGGAAAGATTTAATAGGAAACGGTGGGGCACTCTCACTCTCACTGATGGGCATTTGGAATGAGTTGTGAGAGGAAGAATGTGTTGGAGGGAACTGCAGATGCTGGTTTAACCTGAAGATAGGAACAAAATGCTCAGCATCCAGACAGCATCTCTGGAGAGAAGGAATGGGTGATCTTTAGGGTCGAGATCCTTCTTCAGATGGAAAGTCACGGGAAAGGGGAACGAGAGATATAGATGATGCAGACAGAGAACAAACGAATGAAAGATATGCAAAAAATTAACAATGATAAATAGAAAGATTAAACGAGAACTTACCAGTTTGAAGTTTGATCTTTATTTTATGAGAAGTTGCGATGAGGGATTACGTGAAGAAGCCCGCCAGCCCGCATTTGCGTCAACCTTCAAAGCAGCGGTGTGAAATCACAGAAACAATTGCTGAACTGATTATAGGAAGATTCGAGAACTAGAACTACCACATGATCTTTTTGAGAAGAGGGTTGGGAGTGGAGGGCACGTAATCCCTCATTGCAACTTCTCATAAAATAAAGATCAAACTTCAAACTGATAAGTTCTCGTTTAATCTTACTATTTTACTTCAAAGTCACGTGAGTGACTACGTGAAGACTTTAAAGCTCTGTAATTTCATGCCGCGAACTCGAGTCCATGCAACACACTGCATTAGTTGACCAGAAATGATTGAAAAGACAATGCATTCAGACATGACATAGATTTAAAGCATGCTGATGGTTTTAATAAACAAATGATAATAATAATAATAGTGATCCCTTACATCCGGGAAAGCAAATTATTGAACAGAACTTAAAATTGAGTTGGCAAACGAACCCGGCCTGGCAATCGTTTTTTTATAAAAGGTTTGGAAAGTCCGCTCATTCGACCATCCTGCTGTCGCTAGGATACGGCCCAGCGGAACCTCCATGAACCTCGCTGCTGATGTTGTTGCAGCCCTGGTGGAGTGAGATTTAAAAGCATCAGTGTCCACTCCTGCACAAGCCAATAACCATATACCATATACCAATTACAGCACGGAAACAGGCCATCTCGGCCCTTCTAGTCCGTGCCGAACACTTATTCTCCCTAGTCCCATCTGCCTGCGCTCAGACCATAACCCTCCATTCCTTTCCCGTCCATATACCTATCCAAATTATTTTTAAATGATAAAATCGAACCTGCCTCCACCACTTCCACTGGAAGCTCATTCCACACAGCTACCACTCTCTGAGTAAAGAAGTTCCCCCTCATGTTACCCCTTAACTTCTGTCCCTTAATTCTCAAATCATGCCCTCTTATTTGAATCTTCCCTACTCTCAATGGAAAAAGCTTATCCACGTCAACTCTGTCTATCCCTCTCATCATTTTAAAGACCTCTATCAAGTCCCCCCTTAAACTTCTGCGCTCCAAAGAATAAAGATCTAACTTGTTCAACCTTTCTCTGTAACTTAGTTGCAGATACCCAGGCAACATTCTGGTAAATCTCCTCTGTACTCTCTCTATTTTGTTGACATCCTTCCTATAATTTGGCGACCAAAAGTGTACACCATACTCCAGAATTGGCCTCACTAATGCCTTGTACAATTTTAACATTACATCCCAACTTTTATTTTGTTTCCAACTGCGGCAGGACATCAACCACCTCAACCTTTCCACTCCCTAACTTATTCTAACCTCTCCCATCTTGAACGTACAGCCTTCCGCTCACTCTGCAGCAACCCCGGCTGGGTGATCAAACCTGCCGACAAGGGAGGTGCCGTGGGAGCCTGGTGCGCTGACCTCTAACGGGCTAAGGCCAGGCGACAACTCTTAGACACCTGCTACCTACTTATCCTTGGACCATGACCCCACACACAAGCATCAGACCTTAATATTACACACCATTTCTGATTTTATTACTTCCAGCTCTCTGCCATCCAAAGCCTCCAACCTTATCGTTCCCCAGCCCCGCACGGCCTGATTTTATCTAATCCCCAAAATCCACAAACAGAACTGTCCTGGTGGACCCATTGTTTCTGCTTGTTCATGTCCCACTGAATTCATTTCCACATACCTTGACTCCATCCTATCCCCCCTGGTCCAATCCCTCCCTACCTATGTCCAAGACACCTCACACTCCCTTCCGTTTCTCCAATAACTTCCATTTTCTAAGCCCCCACTCCCTCATCTTTACTCTCGATGTCCAGTCACTCTACACCTGCATACACCACCAGGAAGGTATTAAAGCCCTCCATTTCTTCCTCGACCGCAGAACCAGACAATTTCTATCCACTAAGTGATGAATGCTGTGGTGGATGTTTGTGTTACATTTTTATTGTGTATTGTGTGTTATTTTTATATTGTACCGCTGCTGGCAAGTTCATTTCACTGCACTTTATTATGCACATGACGAATACATCTGACTTGACTGACTTGACTTGACTAATACTCTCCTTCGTCTAGCAGAGCTGGTCCTTACCCACAACATCTTAGAAACATAGAAACATAGAAAATAGGTGCAGGAGTAGGCCATTCGGCCCTTCGAGCCTGCACCGCCATTTGATATGATCATTATTATTATTATATTATCAATACATGTCTTAACCATCTGGAGATGGTCTGCACTGATACCCTCTTGTGTGGTTTTTTGTGGCTAACGAACATTGCCAGCTCAGTGCCTCTAAGGTTCTTTGTAGCCTTAAAATATTGTTGAATATGTGTGACAACACACAATCTATGGTCCATAGGATATGCCAAAAATTCCAGCTTTAGACCTAACACCCCCGGTCTGCTTTGTTTAATTAGCTCATTTACATAGAACGTTATTTTGTTGGTAGATATAACCATTCTGTCCAGCCGTAGTTTATGCAATGACTGGACGCGTTGCGCTGAAACTAGCGCCATGAGCAAAACTACCTTATATGTGAGCCGGACCAAAGATAAGGATGTAGCTGGAGCCCACCGGTGAAGCAGTGTTAACACAATGTTAACGTCCCATACTTCCGTGTACCTGGGCCTGGGAGGATTTGTGTTAAAGATACCCTTCATAAATTTGGATATCAGAGGGTGAGACCCGACAGAGTGGTGTCCCAATCCCAGCAGCAAGTATGATGACAAGGCACTTATGGCACAGTTAATGGTACTATAACTTAATCTTTCGTCAAAGAACAATTTTGAAAGAAACTCTAAGACATCAGTTATCCGTGCCGTATTATACGTTATATTAGAATTTAAACAAATAACGTCCCATCTATTGATGTAGGAAATGTACTGCTTCTTGGTGCTATCCCTCCAAGCTGCAGTGATCACATCCACGGTTCGGTCTGACAATCCGAGCCGCAGAAAAGGTCTTCTTGAACTCTGCAAATCAATAAATTGATTCTATCATGCAGAGGGTGGGATTCCCGAGTCACGGGATGAATCAGCAAATCTTTGTGTTTAGAAATAACCATATAAGGTTCTATTATCATTCCCAACATCAGCGGGAACCATGGCTGTGTAGGCCAGTCAGGCACTACCAAAATGCCTGAAGTGGAATCTTGCTGGATTTTTTGCAAGCACTGACTGATGAGGCAAAATGGAGGAAAGGCATAAAAGAACATTCCTCCCCAGTGTAGCGAGAATGCATCTATCGCCGCTGCCCCTGGGTCTGGCTCCCATGCAACATATTTTGGCAACTGGTGATTGAGCCTGGGTGCAAACAAATCGATATCCGGTGTTCCATACCGAGCAACAATGTCGTTAAATATTTTGTGATCCAACTTCCATTCTGTGTTGTCATTAAATCTACGTGACCTAGTGTCCGCCACCATATTAAACCTACCTGGCAAGTAGGTAGCTGAAATCCAAATGCTTTATTCGATACACCAGTGCAAAATGAGGTTAGCTAAACTATTACAGGATACTGACTTGATTCCACCCATGTGATTAATATATGCCACCGCTGTAGTGTTGTCAATTTGTAGTTAAACATGCAGATTATGCATATTCCCACAATAAGCCTTTAACCCATAGAATGCCCCCAGCATCTCCAGGTATTGATCCCATATAACTGAAGAATTGGTAGCTCATGCACATCCCATCTGCCACCACAACTAGAGATGGCATTAGTAGCTCCCCATCCTTGAGCACTCGCATCAGTTTGTAATATAACTGAAGGTTTACTGACCAAAATGTTATTGGAGCAATGCTGAATACTGGTCATCCATCATTGTAATTCTGATATAGCTTCAGCTGGTAATAGCATAGGTCTGTTAAAATGACCTAAATGGTACTTGAGTGCTTGTTCCTTTGCACGCTGTAAATTCTGATAATGCAAAGGCCCAAATTGTGCAGCTGGAAAAACAGCCACTATTTTGCCAATTACACTAGCCACCTGGTGAATAGATGGCTGCTCCAGAACAACAAGGTTGTTACAGGCTTCTATTAATTCTAATCTCTTGCCCCAGGGCAGAGTCACAGACATATTAATAGAGTTAATGGTAAATCCCAAATAATTAATAACTCTAGTTGGTATCAACCTGGATGGATGAGAAACCCCAATTTCTCAAATATGAGTTTTGTGGCTGAAACAGCTAATTTAGCCAAATACAGCATTTTCCCTATAATTAGAATATCATCCAGATAGGCCATAACAATGTGTTTTTGAGCTCTGAGCAGCCCAAGCACTGGCTTTAGTAATTTGGTAAATAACCTGGGAGCTGAAGTTAACTCATTAGGCAACGCTTTAAATTGCCATTGTTGCCCCATCCAGCTAAATTTCAAATATCTCTGGTGATCCCTGTGAATGGGAACTGAATAGTATGCATCTTTGAGATCGATACATGCCATAAAGCATCCTTTGGAAATCAGTTGTTTGGCAGTAACAAAGTTTTCCATTTTTAAATGTCTATACTGCACATGTGAGTTAAGTTGTGTTAAATCAAGGATGATCCGACATCCTTCATCTTTCTTTTGCCTAGAGAATATATTGGAAACGAATTGATGATGTTCATGACTTGACCTCGATTACCCCTTTTGTGTGTAATGTATGAATTTCTGCTTGTATATCCAAACCTTCTTGTTTGGAATGAATAAATACACGACTTGGTGTATGTTGTGTGGGTGGCAATGAGTTAGGAAGAAATTCAATTTTGAACCCTTGTATACCGTGCAGTATAAACGGATCTGATGTTATCCACTGCCATTCGTGCAAAAACAAGTGCAATCTACCACCAACTTGTAACTGGTCCACACACCCCATGTTCCGGAAAGAACCAGACCTCACCTACCTCCATGGTTACCGGTGGTCCAATAGTAGGCCCAACGTCCCCTAATACGGGTTCTATTTCCGTCCTCAAGGTTTGGAGGGTAGGACTGCTAGGGTGCGAGGATTGCGCATTTTCCATGCCGGCCGGCCTGGGCCTTGGCCTAAAAAAGACCTCTGCCCAGAAAAATCAACTTTCGAGCTGCCACCAGCTTCAGCTAACCGCTTATTGCTGATGGAGGCGTAGGGGTGTTGTCGCCGAAACAGTGAAGCTTTGCTTGTCGTGGGTGCTTTGATTAACCCGACAGCTTTGGCTTCCTCATCCAGGTCTTTTACTTGTTTGGGTAGGTCTTCCCCGAACAGAAGATTAGGCGGCTGGACATTGCTGGACTTACATAGGCCTGCAAATTTTGGATTTAAGGCAAGCCTGATGGCGTTCTTTCGGACACAGTTCATTTCAAAGTGTGCATTACACATTAACGCCATGGCATCCTGCTGAACATCCGATAATGGCCTGCTATCCACAGATCTGGCAAACGCCGTGATGCCTGAAGCCAGTAATTTTTAAATTCGCTAGAGCTTCATTTTCTGGGCCTTGATGCCCCCTCCAATGTATCCCCAAATAGAACTGTTGACTGCCGGCACTTATAGGGATGCACAATTTACAGGCGTGTGGTATTTTGCAGCCGTTTCAACCATAATCTGTTCTTGTAACTGATGTGACATGAGGTAGTTGATGCTGGAAGCCAGCTCTTCTTGAAGCGGCTCCCCTGTTTGCGAGGGTATCACAAATCTCGACGCCATGACAGGCGCCTCCCGCATCTCATGCATCCCAGTATGTTCCACCGACATACCTCCGAATTCAGAGTCAGTCATATACTGACCCCTGACACTCCTCTCCTCAGAGTGGGAGGCATTAAGCAGCCCTGGACCAGGCACTGCCGCAGGCACGCAAGGAGACCTGCGCTGATATGTCTCCGTATCACGGAGCATATTATGATGGAGCATCCTCTCCATGAGGTGCTCCATCCGGGATAAACGCCCGAAGACGTTATCCATGGTTGTAGGAGGGGAATCCTCCTGGCTTGACTCGTCTGAGTACACAGGCCTCTCAGACTTGCGTTTGGCTTTGCCCCCTTTCGGGGTTGCCAAAGTGCTTTAGGCAAGCACCAATTCTGAAGTCACTGTCAGCGACTCTGACGGCGAAACAGACAGCCGCCGGCTACCCGCACTCCCGTGGTCCTCCGTAGCCGGTTTCCCCGCGGCCTGTCTGGATTTCGCCCTGGACTTATCCATCCTCCGTCAGCAAACACTGTAAAGCCAAGATTTCCAACAGAAAACACGACCTCAGAATAAGTTTGAAACTTACCTGCGAGGTTTTTAACTTACCGCTGGAGGAGCGACACTCCTCCCAGCCAGTCGTGCGCCATGCGTTAGACGTATTGATGCGCATGCGGGCTGGCTTTATCCTTGGAAACCTTGCTATTGCTATTGATGTAATGAGGAAGCAGCCATGATCCCAGCGTCCTCGCTGCCTGGCGATCATAAAACAAAGCGCGGGATTGGCCAATTTGTGTCTGACCTCAATGTCAAACCTGCATTGATTGGGCAATTACTACTCAGAAAATTTGAGGTTTTTCTCATATATCTTAAAAATGTGCAGGTTTTGGTCTTGACGAGTTTCAGGTATGATTTATATATTTTTACACAATATTTTAAAAATTCAGGTAGTTCTGTGAGTTGGGTCACAAAACTAAGCTCCTCGGCCCACACCTAAAAGGAAACATGCCCTGCTAGATGAGGTAGTTGGGGCAGGAACAACAACAACAACATTTAAAAGACACTTGGACAAATAGATAGGAAAGATTTAGAGGGCTTTGGGCCCAATGCAGACAAATTAATCTAGCTTAGATGGGACATTTTGGTCTGTCAACTACCCACTCTGTCAAGACTCTCAGGATCCTGTATTGGGGGGTTGCACGTTAGGTCATCGGGTCAAAGGGCGTGAAGCACAGAGCAGCTCAATCCTTCTGGAGGACATGGCGGCCTCCAGCATAAACTGCTAACACACGAAACGAGTACTTTCTTACCTGTTAAAAACCGCCAAAATGGTCAATTTTTGCGGTGTAAATAATTGTGGAGGGTGACTGAGCACTCTGAACAAATGCTCTAGTATCTTTGCTCTGAACCCAAGCAAGGTGTAAGCGGCCGAAGGAGCTCATCCACTCTTTATTATTTACTATTTATATTAATAGTCTAGATCATAAAGCTCCGAACGCAAATTTTCACTTTTATGCTGACGACACAGTGATATATTGCTCTGCGTCTACCCCAAATCAGGCTCTCTGTCAGCTCCAAACTGCTTTTAACACTGTGCAACGTAACCTGTGTGATTTAAAACTTGTTTTAAATGCTGACAAGACAAAGCTCATGCTGTTCACTAAAGCTAAATCAAAGCCCTCGGACCTCCCTCCTATCACCACTTTGCAGGGCTCTGTGGTTGAATCTGTGTCTCAATATAAATATCTGGGAATTATAATTGACGATTCTCTCTCTTTTAAACCTCATATCCAGCAACTTGTGAAAAAACTAAAGATAAAATTAGGTTTTTACTTTAGAAACAAATCTTGTTTTTCTTTTGAAGCCAAAAAAAGACTTGTTGCTGCAACGTTTATGTCTGTGTTGGACTATGGTGATGTTTTATATATGAATGCATCTTCAAAATGCCTAGTCTTTGGACACGGTCTACCACGGAGCACTGAGATTTGTTACTAATTTTAAAACCCTCACGCACCACTGCACTTTGTATGCTCAAATTGGATGGTTTGCCCTGTCCACCCGCAGACTCCATCATTGGCATATCCTTATTTATAAGACTATCCTCGGTGTTCTTCCTTCATACCTGCAGAAGTATGTAATTTGAAAAAGCACAGGAACTTATCAGCTCCGCTCTGAGGACTTGTTCTTACTAACTGTACCTAAAGTCCGTACTGAACTGGGGAAAAGAGCATTTAGTTATGCTGTTTCCTTCACATGGAACCAGCTGCAGAATGAACTAAAACTTAAGGAGCTGGTTTCTATAAACAGATTTAAATCCCTTCTTAATGATGTTGAAGCGGGCTCTTCTGTCTGTACATGCTTTGTTTGATGATGTTATGACTGTGACTCTATTTATATGTTCTCTGTTGTTTTTAAATTATTGTCTGTAACTGTGGAACTGTGCTGCTGCCTGTCTTGGCCAGGACTCTCTTGTAAAAGAGATTTTTAATCTCAATGAGACTTCTCCTGGTTAAATAAAAATAAAACTCTCCCTCTGGGGTCAGCGCTGTCTGGCCACGGTCTCCCCCTGTGCGGCCGCACTGTCACAGGCTGTAGGTTGGCGGGGAGCCGGGTAGAGCTGGGCCGTTGTTCTGGTCAGCGGACACATGAGGACGAAAACCTGGCAACGTCCCCGTCAGCTGCAGCAGAGTTGGGGACAGTCTGGTCCCTCCGCCCACCCAGAGTCACTGACCGCGTTGCACCGGCAGTTGATACATGGACAGAAGATCGGCCCGCTGTGCTGGAAATCTCAACATTTTGTAACATTGCTACAATACGAGTACCTACAATACCTCGACTGCCGTGCAACCTCCCTATATTTTAATCGTTCACCCTCTCTGCTCTAATCTCATGTGGATAGAAAACACAAACAGTCGAAAGTGCAAAATCGAGTCCACGTTTTGGAAGTTCTGGAGCTCCCCTGATCCAGGTAAGCCGAAGTGAGTCCAACGAACCCAACGTCTCTCTCCTCAGCTGACCGCATGTTGTCCCGGGAGGGGCGCATCCTACAGGCGCTGGAGATGTTTCCCCATTCCCTCTCCTCCCGGTTCACCGGGAGCTTCCCTTCAAATCTGCAAGTCGAACGGCAGCTTATTACTATAAGCTGCCGTTCGACTTTTCCGAGCCAACATCAAGGAAGATGCACCCTTCCTCTGCTGATTCGCATACTCCTATTTAAATGTGAATGTCTTAATAATAAATCAGATGATAACGCATCGCTATATTATTTCTCCACACTTGCAACATTGAATACTGGTTGCATGCATTTGTTCTTGCCTTGTATCTGCGCTTTTTAGTACACGCTGCCCTCTAGAAGGTCGCTACCATTATTTGCATTTCCTATCTGCCTGGTTTAAATACACCACACTCTTCAACACTGCATTCCTTGTACCCAAGTCAAAGTCATTTAATAATACGGTACAATAATCAGTTACAGAAGCAGAGAAAGACGATTCAACGTAGGCTATTGCGGTTATAGAAAAATTACAAGGAGAACTGGTAATTTGGCACTTAGCGATGAACATAGGGCAATGCAAGTTCCTTTACTATTAATAAATACTCCTAAAAACTTCTCTGAAGGTTGCAATCTTCGCGTTTTTCGACTGCGGATGCGCAGATGTCGATTGCGCTTTAAGGCCGCATGACAATATCGGCATTTTGCTGCAGAAACCTGGGGGGTTGAATTATACTCCTCGCCCTCGTAGCAATCAAAGGTAGCAATCACGAAAGCGTTTCAACCCCCCCCCCCCCCCGCCCCGACGATTAGAGACGGATGGTTTAGATTGGTTGGGGTTTTTTTTGCAGTCGAATAATTCCTAAAATCTGAAGGGATTTGAGAAAGAAGTAGCTTTCCCTTGCCCACCGTGTAGAGGCAGAGCGGGGGAGATAGGATCTCTCCCCCTGCGATCAGGTCAGTCAGATAGGCAGCGGCTCTGTCAATCTTCCGGGTGAGAGGAGGCCGTGCCTCCAAACCCTGCTTTGGAGTGACACCACCAAAGATAGCTCCTCTAGTATCTTTGGACACCAGGCTCACTCCGCCTTCATTGATAAGGGGTTAGAGCAGTTTTGCAGCGGTATAAAGCAAAGATCTGTGGTATAAAGTACTGTCAATTGCGAAGCACTGCGGCGCGGATGTGAGGTCGGAGCTCATCCGTGTGACACAAGGCAGCCACACTAGCTCGCCGTTACATTCTGGTAAATCCCGCATCCCTTTTTGCACGATGTTGTTTCCTGCTCGAAATACTGGAATCTGTGGCGCAAAACGAACCGACCCCCCACCCTAAAGTGTAGGTCGAGGTGTGTGAGGATTGGGGCTGGATGTGCTATTTGCAAATACAAAAAACCCGAGCTGAATTTCTGGTGTACATTGAACATGTTTGGACTCCTCACCTCGAATCTGCATTGTTGATGACTTCGAGTCTTTCAAATCTGCAAACGTTTGTTAATGCACCTGCAAGACTTGTGCATTGTTGGTTTTAAAAGTAAGTAGTATTTTGTTTGTAAATAAGACAATATTTAAGTGTAGGTTTGTTAATTGATTTCTGCGTGCAGACGGGAAGGTCCCTCTAACTTTCCTTCAGCGGTATTAGGCATTCTGTTGTTGCTCAGTGCATCTTTTATCAATGCATCTCAATGTAACTTTTATCACCGCCTGTTCTAGATCAGCCTACCTTTTCATCAAATAAACTTGTATTGGTTTATTGGTGCGACGAGAGTATTTCGTTCTTATGTGCCTCGAAACAGAACAATGAAATTCTTGCTTGCAGCAGCAGCACAACGGGTTTGTACGGAAGAGTAGTCATAGAAGCATAGAAAATATGTGCAGGAGTAGGCCACTCGGCCCTTCGAGCCAGCACCGCCACTCAATGTGATCATGGCTGATCATCCATAATCAGTACCCCGTTCCTGTCTTCTCCCCATATCCATTGATTCCTCTAGCCCTAAGAGCTCTATCTGACTCTCTTGAATGAGGCAGTGAATTCCACAAATTCACAACTCTCTGGGTGAAAACGTTTTTCTTCATCTCAGTTCTAAATGGCCCACCTCTTATTCATAAACTGTGGCCCGTGGTTCTGGTCTGCCCAACATCGGTAACATGTTTCCTGCGTCTAGCTTGTCCAATCCCTTAATAATCTTATGTTTCTATAAGAATCCCTCTCATCCTTCTAAATTCCAGTGAATACAAGCCCAGTCATTCCATTCTTTCATCATATGACAGTCACGCCATCTCGGGAATTAACCTCCTGAACTTACGCTACACTCTCTCAATAGCAAGGATGTCCTTCCTCAAATGAGGAGACCAAAACTGCACACAATACTCCAGGTGTGGTCTCACCAGGGTCCTGTACAACTGCTCCTATACTCCTCTTTGCTCCTATACTTAAATCCTCTTGTTATGCCAATAGCTTTCTTCATTGCCTGCTGTACCTGCATGCTTACTTTCAGTGACTGATGTACAAGGACACCCAGGTTTCGTTGCACTTTCCCTTTTCCTAATCTGACACCATTCAGATAATAATCTGCCTTCTTTTTCTTGCCACCAAAGTGGATAACATCACATTTATCCACATTATACTGCATTTCCCCACTCTCCCAACCCATCCAAGTCACCCTGCATCTCCATAGCATCCTCTTCACAGTTCACACTGCCACCCAGCTTTGTGTCATCTGCAAATTTGCTAACGTTACTTTTAATTCCTTCATCTAAATCATTAAATATATTGTAAATAGCTGCAGTCCCAGCACCGAGTCTTGCGGCGCCCCATTAGTCACTGCCTGCTATTTTGAAAGGGACCCGTTAATTCCTACTCTTTGTTTCCTGTCTGCCAACCAATTTTCTATCCATGTCAATACCCTACCCCCAATACCATGTGCTCTAATTTTGCCCACTAATCTCCTGTGTGGGACCTTATCAAAGGCAGCAAAATGAAAGCATGGCCCTGATGGTATGGTTCTTTGATGACCTTCACTGCTTTCTTGAGGTAGTCCTGTAGACCCCATCAATGGTATGGGGCCAGTACCAATGAAGGACCGGACATTGTTCACCAATTTCTGCAGCCTCCTTTGTTTTTGGACGTTCATGTTACCAAACCAGGTCATGTTGCAGCCAGTTGATATGTTTTCCACAGTGCACCCGTAGAAGTTTGATAGAAGATGATATGCTGAATCTCCTCAAGTTGCTAGGTGTAATTAACTCCATGGACACCCAAAGGGCTATAATGCTGAGAACTATATTTTACACTCTGTATCTTCCCCTTTGCTCTATCTACTGTACTTGAGTTTGAACTGATGTATCTATCTATGTATGGTATATCTGATCAGTTTAAATAGGATCCAAAAGAAAGCTTTTCACTGAACATGTGACAATAATAAATCTAAACCTAAAGGTGGTATTCTTAAACCAGGTGTGAGCCTTGGATTGGAGTAAGGAGAGGTTAAAGATGTCTGTAAATCCACTTGTCAGCAGGTCTGGGCTGGGGCTCGATATGGGCCAGTAGCTTTCTACGGGATCACTCTCGGCAAGGCTGATCTGTTGTCGACGGCAAGTGCACCCAGAGCTGTTGAAGTGAGTAATGTCGTTCCACTGACCCGCTGCTAAAATATGAGCATATAATGCATTGTGCTTGTCGTGGAGGGATGCATTGCAGCCAGCAATACTACGTGACTTAATGTGGCCAATGCAAGGCTTGTCGAAAAAAACTTCAGCTTTTTGTGTGGAATTTTCTCTTGGCATCCTTGATGACAAGGTGAAGGTCATCACACATGTTCCCGATGTTGGGTGAGTCCAGAACCAGGGGCCACAGTTTAAGAATAAGGAGTAAGCCATTTAGAACGGAGACGAGGAAACACTTTTTCTCACAGAGAGTGGTGAGTCTGTGGAATTCTCTGCCTCAGAGGGCGGGGATATGGGGAGAAGGCAGGAACGGGGTACTGACTTGGGATGATCAGCCATGATCACATTGAATGGCAGTGCTGGCTCGAAGGGCCAAATGGCCTACTCCTGCACCTATTGTCTATTGTCATGCCTAGAATTTCTGTACATTTTGGGATTGCCTGTCTTGAACACCACAGTTTTTTTACTTCAGGGCATGGATCACAACCATGGTTTTCAGTTGGGATTCTCTTCTTGGGCATTAAATTGGCAAGACTTCTTTAGGTATGTGAAGAAGAAAAAACTAGTTAAGGCCAAAGTTCGCCCCTTGTAGACTGAAAAGGGTCAATTTATTATGGGGAACAAGGAAATAGCAAATGAGTTGAACAGGTACTTTGGATCCGTCTTCACTGAGGAAGACACAAACACTCTCCCAGATGTACTAGTGGCCAGAGGATCTAGTGTGACGGATGAACTGAAGGAGATTCACATTAGGCAGGAAATGGTGTTGGGTGGACTGATGGGACTGAAGGCTAATAAATCCCCTGGGCCTGATGACCTGCATTTACTCAGAGCTCCCGTGGATTTTGAAGCAACAGCAACAAAGAGAAGCAGGAGAAAACACTGATTGTCTCTAACCCGAGTGGTAGGAGAGTTAGAAGTGAGTCAGAGGGGGAAAACATTTGAAAAGGAGAGGCAAAGCACAGGCAGACTTTACTCAGAGCTCCCGTGGATTTTGAAGCAACAGCAACAAAGAGAAGCAGGAGAAAACACTGATTGGCTCTAGCCCGAGTGAGAGGAGAGTTAGAAGTGAGTCGGGGAAAACAGTTGAAAACTGAGGAATTTAGTTTGTAAATTGGTAAATTAGGCAATTTATCAGTCAATATAAGCAAGACGGCTCTTAGGGAGCGGCAGTGAGGGAAGTGCCTTGTGATAAAAGTGCGAGTCTTTGGCTCGAGAGTCTTCGGCAAGGAGGCTGAGGAGAGGAGGCTACGCAAAATGCTGGAGAGGGAGAGATGAAAGAAGGAGATGTCAAGCAAGCTGATTCAGTGTGATGCTTGCAGTATGTGGGAGGTCAAGGACACTGCTGGTGCCACTGGCTGCTACAAATGTGAGAAGTGCATCCAGGTACAGCACCTGAAGGACCGTGTTGGGGAACTGGAGAAGCAAGTGGATGACCTCAGGTTCGTCTGAGAAACTGAGTTGTTCCTCGACAAGTCCTACAGTAAGATTGTTACACCTAAGGTACTGGAAGAGAGTAGGTGGGTGACGGTGAGAAAGGGAGGGAAACATGGAATGCAAACGTCCCCGGGTGTTGTACCTCTTGTGAACAGGTTCACCCACTTAGAAACTGTCGGGACAGAAGACATTAATGCACTGAGTGGCGGACTGGCTTGCGAAGCAAAAAGGGCTGTTGAGCCAAAACCAAAGAGGCCAACATCAGGCAACGCCATTGTAGTTGGAGACTCCCTTGTGAGAGGTACGGACAGGGGTTTCTGCGGCAACAGACGGGATTCGACGATGGTGTGCTGCCTTCCTGGTGCCAGGATCCAGGTTGTCACGGACAGAGTGCCGAAAATCCTCAAGGGCGAAGGTGAACAGCCGGAAGTGGTAGTGCATGTCGGCACAAACGATGTCGGAAAGAAGGGATGAATATTCTGCAGCGTGACTTTTGAGAGCTCGGAAAAATGCTGAAAAGCAGGACCTCCAGGGTTGTTATCTCCGGTTTGCTTCCAGTTCCTTGTGTTGCCGAGAGCAGGAACAGGGAAATACGGGACCTGAATGTGTGGCTGAGGAACTGGTGCAGGGGGGAAGGATTTAGATTTTTAGATCACTGGCATCTGTTTTGGAGTAAGGGGGAACTGTACAAAAGGGACGGATTGCATCTTAACAGGTGGGGGACCAGCATTCTGGCAGGCAGGTTTGCCACTACTACACGGGTGGTTTTAAACTGAATAAGGTGGGTGGGGTGTCAAATGGGATAGTTGAGGATGGAGTTAAAGGGAACGAGTAAAGGGATAGTTAATGACCCCAAAATTAATGGGAAAAGAAGCTCACAAAGGGATAGGAGAGTATGGCCAAGTGTAATAGGGATCGATGTGAAAGGTGAGATGCGTAGGGAATTAAAAGTATTGTATATGAATGCGCAAAGTATAAGAAGTAAAGTAGATGAGCTTGAGGCTCAGTTAGAGGTTGGTAGATATGACATTGTGGGGATTACTGATACGTGGCTGCAGGAGGATCGGGCCTGGGAACTTAATATTCAGGGTTATACATCCTACAGAAAGGGCAGGCAGGTGGGCAGAGGAGGGGGGGTAACCCTGCTGGTGATGAATGGAATTCAGTCCTTTGTGAAAGGACAGAGGGGGCAGACATACCCCCATCCATATAAACGGGACTGATGTGGAGCGCGTCTCCAACTACAAATTCCTCGGGGTACACATCTCGGAGGATCTGTCCTGGTCCCTCAACACCTCCAAGCTGATCAAAAAGGCGCAGCAGCGCCTTTACTTCCTGAGGAGGCTCAAGAAAGCTCACCTGTCCCCCCAGATCCTGACCAACTTTTACCGCTGTACCATCAAAAGCATCCTGACCACGTGCTTCACGGTATGGCACAGCAGTTGCACCGTAGCGGACAGGAAGGCACTACAACGGGTGGTGAAAACCGCTCAGTACATCATCGGTGCCCCGCTCCCTGCCATGGATGCCCTCCACCGAAAACGGTGTCTGAGACGGGTCGGGAAGATCATCAAAGACCCCTCCCACCCCAACCATGGACTGTTTGCCCTCCTCCCATCAGGGAGGCGGTACAGGAGCCTCAGTTCTCGTACTAGTAGGATGAGGAACAGCTTCTACAACAACACTATCACATTGCTGAACTCGGAGTCCCGCCGATAGATTTCTCCAGTCTCTCCGTCCACATTGTTTGCTTATTCTGTATTTTTATTTCTATATTGCACTATTACTACGGACTGACGCTAAACTGCATTTCGTTGTACCCATACTTGTATCTGTGCAATGACATTAAAGTTGAATTGAATTGAAGACATAGGGACTGACGAGGTAGAGTCACTGTGGATTGAGTTGAGGAATTGTAAAGGCAAGAGAACACTAATTGGTGTTATTTACAGACCCCCAAATAGTAGCCCGGATGTAGGGTGTAAGTTGCAGCAGGAGTTAAAACTGGCAAGTAACAAAAGTAATGCCACTGTGGTGATTGGGGATTTCAATATGCAGGTAGACTGGGAAAATCAGGTTGGTTCAGGACCCCAAGAAAGAGAGTTTGTAGAATGCCTCTGAGATGGATTCTTAGAGCAGCTTGTAATGGAGCCGACCAGACAAAAGGCAATTCTGGATTTAGTGTCGTCCAATGAACCAGATATGATAAGAGAACTCGAGGTAAAGGAACCGCTTGGAGGTAGTGATCATAACATGATTAGTTTTAATCTGCAATTTGAGAAGGAGAACGTTAAATTGGAAGTGGCAGTGATGCAGTTGAACAAAGGATACTATGAAGGCATGAGAGGGGAGCTGGCCAAAGTAGACTGGAAAGGGATCCTAGCAGGAATGACGGTGGAACAGCAATGGCAGGAATTTCTGGGCATAATCCAGGAGACGCAGGATCATTTCATTCCAAAAAGGAAGAAAGATTCTAAGGGGAGTAGGAGGCAACCGTGGCTGACAAGAGAAGTTAGGGATAGAATAAAACTAAAAGAAAAGATGTATAACACAGCAAAGAGTAGCCGGAAGCCAGAAGATTGGGAAACTTTCATAGGACAACAGAAGGAAACAAAACGGACAATACGGGCTGAAAAGATGAAGTACGAGGGGAAGCCTGCCAGGAATATAAAGAAGGACAGTAAAAGCTTCTTTAGATATGTTAAGGGAAAAAGAGTAGCAAAGTCAAATGTGGGTCCCTTGAAGGCAGACACGGGTGAAATTATTATGGGCAACAAGAAAATGGCAGAAGAGTTGAATAGGTACTTCGGATCTGTCTTCACTAAGGAAGACAAACAATCTCCCAGGGGTACTGGAGGACAGAGGATCTAAGGGGGTAGAGGAACTGAAAGAAATTTTCATTAGGCGAGAAATAGTATTGGGTAGGCTAATGGGACTGATGATGATAAATCCCCTGGGCCTGATGGTCTGCATCCCAGGGTCCTCAGGGAGGTGGCTCCAGAAATAGTGGACGCATTGGTGATCATTTTCCAATGTTCAATAGATTCAGGATCAGTTCCTGTGGATTGGAGGATAGCTAATGTTATCCCACTTTTCAAGAAAGGAGCGAGAGAGAAAACGGGGAATTACAGACCAGTTAGCCTGACTTTGGTGGTGGGAAAGATGCTGGAGTCAATTATTAAAGAGGTAATAATGGGGCATTTGGATAGCAGTAAAAGGATTCTTCCAAGTCAACATGGATTTATGAAAGGGAAATCATGCTTGACTAATCTTCTGGAATTTTTTGAAGATGTGACAAGTAAAATGGATGAAGGGGAGCCAGTGGATGTAGTGTATCTAGACTTTCAGAAAGCCTTTGATAAGGTCCCGCACGGGAGACTGGTGACTAAAATTAGAGCACATGGTATTGGCGGTAGTGTGTTGACATGGATAGAAAATTGGTTGTCAGATCGGAAGCAAAGAGTAGGAGTGAACGGGCCCTTTTCAGAATGGCAGGCAGTGGCGAGTGGAGTGCCGCAAGACTCGGTGTTGGGGCCGCAACTGTTTACCATATATTAGTGATTTGGAAGAGGGAATTAGGAGCAACACTAGCAAGTTTGCGGATGACACAAAGCTGGGTGAGAGTATGAACTGTGAAGAGGATGCTATGGAGAAGCAGGGTGACTTGGATAGGTTGGGAGAGTGGGGAGATGCAGTATAATGTGGATAAATGTGAGGTTATCCGCTTTGGTGGCAAGAACAAGAAGGCAGATTATTATCTGAATGGTATCAGATTATAAAAAGGGGAAGTGCAACGAGACCTGAGTGTCCTTGTACATCAGTCACTGAAAGTAAGCATGCAGGTACAGCAGGCAATGAAGAAAGCTATTAGCATAAAGAGAGGATTTGAGTATAGGAGCAAAGAGGTTCTTCTGCAGTTGTACAGGATCCTGGTGAGACCTGGAGTATTGTGTGCAGTTTTGGTCTTCTAATTTGAGGAAGGACATTCTTGCTATTGAGAGAGTGTAGCGTAAGTTCAGGAGGTTAATTCCCGAGATGGCGGGACTGTCATATGATGAAAGATTGGAATGACTGGGCTTGTATTCACTGGAATTTAGAAGGAAGATCTTGAAGGATGAGAGGGAATCTTATAGAAACATAAAATTATTAAGGGACTGGACAAGCTAGACGCAGGAAACATGTTACCGATGTGGAATTTTCTGCCTCAGAGGGTGGTGGGGGCTGGTTCTCTGGATGCTTTCAAGAGAGAGATAGATAGAGCTCTTAGGGATAGCGGAGTTAAGGGATATGGAGAGAAGGCAGGGATGGGGTACTGATTGTGGATGATCAGCCATGATTACATTGAATGGCTCAAAGGGCCCGAATGGCCTACTCCTGCACCTATTGTCTATTGACTGAAGTAGCAATCTTCAATTATCTGGTCAGTGACTTTGTGCTTTTGCAAGGTGGGGCAAAACTCTTTGCTGTTTATGCTTTTCCACCAATCTAAAATTGTTAGATCTTATACTATTTCAGCCCATCTGCTGAACTTCGCATGCGTCACTTTGTTGCCTCGACACTCCAAACTCCAGTTTGATTTCTCTGTTACACTTGAAATGACATAAAGCTCCATGACTTTACTTGCACTGTCCTGCTTTCCTATCAACATGCCAATGCTTGCTCCGGGTAAAACCATGCCTTGGTGTTTAAAAAAACCACGGCATGGATGTTAGAAATGGGAGAAGGAGAAGATCGCTCTACCCCTTGAGCCCAGACACTCTCCGTTTGCATAAAAGGAGCAAACGGCATAGCTCCAGTTGTGTTCCTCCTGCAGTTTGGTTTTGACTCCAGAGGCCAGCAACTATTGTCTCTTGTGTCAATGTATGTGTGAAAGAAATTAGAAAAGCTAAAAGAAGATATGAGGTTGCTTTGGCAAGTAAGGTGAAAGTAAATCCAAAGGGTTTCTACAGCTATATTAATAGCAAAAGAATAACGAGGGATAAAATTGGTCCATTGGAGAAACAGAGTGGGCAGCTATCTGCAGAGCCAAAAGAGATGGGGGAGATATTGAACAATTTCTTTTCTTCGGTATTCACCAAGGAGAAGGATGTTGAATTATGTGAGGTGAGGGAAACGAGTAGAGTAGTTATGGATACTATAATAATAATATAATAATAGATTTTATTTAATGGGCGCCTTTCATACATCTCAAGGACACCTTACATAGTAATCGGAATAAAAACATATAATCGGAGTAAAACAAGTAATTAAAGACATCACAATGACACAAATTAAAAACAGAATTCAATCCAAAAACAGAAAATCAAAAACACAGTGTGAAGAGAGAGCAGCGGCAACCAAATCGTGCCAGCGTCCACTCTCTCTTCACGGCAGCCATCTTGGACACAGACCTACAAGACTACAGTTAGACAAAAAAAATCATCCCCCCACAGTGGATAGCACTGTGGAGGAAGGCACAATGTCCAGTCCCCACCCCATGTTCACCCCAAAGTCAGGCCTATTGAGGCCACCGCAAGTGCCTCTACGGAGGCCCGATGTCCCTGGCCGTTCTCACCGGGTGGTCTTGCCCCGGCGTCGGGAGAGTCCTTTCGGCGGCTGGGCCACTTGGAACGGCCGCTTCTTGGTTGGAGCCCGCGGCTGCCGAAGCCGACAAGGCCGCGTCGGTTTGGCGCTCCCAGGCTCCAGATGAAAAAGTCGGCGCCCGCTCTCCTCACTGCCGCCTTGCCGCCTCTACGCACGCCGTCTCTCCGCACGCCGCCTCTCCGCTCCGCAAACCCGCAGCCCGGAGATGTTGCTCACGGCGGTCCAGCTCGCCAGAGCTCCAGCGCGGCGACCCAGGCAAGGCATCGCCCGCTCCGCTCCGCTCCGCTCCGCTCCAGCGCTCCAGCGCTCCAATGCAGTGCCGCCACCCAGGCCGAGGTGCTGGGTGGTTCCCGCCAAGAAACGGCGCTCCAAGCCCGCTGGTAGGCCACGACGACGGGTCGACGGGCAGCCCGGAAAAAAGGCTGCCACACCGACCAGGTAGGGACCTATAAATAAAGTAACACCTACCCCCCCACATTAAAAGACCATATCCCCTACAAACAAAAAAACAGGACTCACTAAAAACTAAAAAAAAAACGAATTTAAGACGGACGGCTGCTGCTAGCAGCCGTTCACCAAGATGGCTCCTCCTCCAATGAGTTTCTATGAGTTTCAATGTAAAAGAAGTACTGACACTTTTGAAAAATATAAAAGTGGATAAGTCTCCAGGTCCTGACAGGATATTCCCTAGGACATTGAGGGAAGTTAGTGTAGAAATAGCCGGGGCTATGACAGAAATATTTCAAATGTCATTACAAACGGGAATAGCCCCCGAGGATTGGCGTACTGCGCATGTTGTTCCATTGTTTAAAAAGGGTTCTAAGAGTAAACCTAGCAATTATAGACCTGTTAGTTTGACTTCAGTGGTGGGCAAATTAATGGAAAAGATACTTAGAGATAATATATATAAGCATCTGGATAAACAGGGTCTGATTAGGAACAGTCAACATGGATTTGTGCCTGGAATGTCATGTTTGACTAATCTTCTTGAATTTTTTGAAGAGGTTACTAGGGAAATTGACGAGGGTAAAGCAGTGGATGTTGTCTATATGGACTTTAGTAAGGCCTTTGACAAGGTTCCTCATGGAAGGTTGGTTAAGAAGGTTAAACTGTTGGGTATAAATGCAGGAATAGCAAGATGGATTCAGCAGTGGCTGAATGGGAGAAGCCAGAGGGTAATGGTGGATGGCTGTTTGTCGGGTTGGAGGCAGGTGACTAGTGGGGTGCCTCAGGGATCTGTGTTGGGTCCTTTGTTGTTTGTCATGTACATCAATGATCTGGATGAAGGGGTGGTAAATTGGATTAGTAAGTATGCAGATGATACCAAGATAGGGGGTGTTGTGGATAATGAAGAGGATTTCCAAAGTCTACAGAGTGATTTAGGCCATTTGGAAAAATGGGCTGAAAGATGGCAGATGGAGTTTAATGCTGATAAATGTGAGGTGTTACACCTTGGCAGGACAAATCAAAATAGGACGTACATGATAAATGGTAGGGTATTGAAGAATACAGTTGAACAGAGGGATCTGGGAATAACCGTGCATAGTTCCTTGAAGGTGGAATCTCATATAGATAGGGTGGTAAAGAAAGCTTTTGGTATGCTAGCCTTTATAAATCAGAGCATTGAGTATAGAAGCTGGGATGTAATGTTAAAATTGTACAAGGCATTGGTGAGACCAAATCTGGAGTATGGTGTACAATTTTGGTCGCCCAATTATAGGAAGGATGTCAACAAAATAGAGAGAGTACAGAGGAGATTTACTAGAATGTTGCCTGGGTTTCAACAACTAAGTTACAGAGATAGGTGAATAAGTTAGGTCTTTATTCTCTGGAGTGCAGAAGGTTAAGGGGGGACTTGATAGAGGTCTTTAAAATGATGAGAGGGATAGACAGAGTTGATGTGATCAAGCTTTTCCCTTTGAGAATAGGGAAGATTCAAACAAGAGGACATGACTTCAGAATTAAGGGACAGAAGTTTAGGGGTAACATGAGGGGGAACTTCTTTACTCAGAGAGTGGTAACGGTGTGGAATGAGCTTCCAGTGGAAGTGGCGGCGGCAGGTTCGTTGGTATCATTTAAAAATAAATTGGATAGGCATATGGATGAGAAGGGAATGGAGGGTTATGGTATGAGTGCAGGCAGGTGGGACTAAGGGAAAAAAGTTGTTCGGCACGGCCTTGTAGGGCCGAGATGGCCTGTTTCCGTGCTGTAATTGTTATATGGTTAATGTTATTTCCTGATTGCTATGTAGTCTAGAAATCTATCCATCTGAGCTTTGAATGTACATTGACAGAGTCTCCATGACTCCTTGGAGTAAACAATTCCAGACGTTCACCATTCTCTTGAGTGAATGAAATTATTTGCATTGGTATCAGCTGCCTCCTACTTATTCTGAAACTCTAATCCCTGGTTCTAGTCATCTGTTCAGAATAACTATGTTTCCCCGTGTCTCATTTGTCAGGACCTTTTAAAGAATTTTAACATTGCAAAGAGTTCTCCTTTTAATTTTCAAAACTCCAGAGAATGCAGTTGAATGCACCCTATCTCTCCAAAAACTCTCGGTTGCATTCCCTTCTGTGGCAAGTAAATCCTCTGTCCTCTGAGATCAAAACTGTACAAAATTCTCCAGGTGTGGTCAAATCAAGCTCCAATGCAAACGTAATAAAATGTAGTTTAGAGATACAGCACGGAAACAGATCCTTCGTCCCACTGAGTCTGCACCGACGTGTGATCCCCACACACTTACACCATCCTATACACACTAGGGCCAATTTTACTTTCATGCCAAGCCAATTAACCTACAAACCTGTATGTCTTTGGAGTGTGGGAGAAAACTGAAGATCTCAGAGAAAACCCACGCAGGTCACGGGGAGAACGTGCAAACTCCGTACAGACAGCACCCATAGTCAGGATCGAATCCGGGTATCTAGCTCTACTGCAGTGTCACAGGTTTATTCCTGTATACAAATCCTCTTTTAATAAAATTAACCATTTAATTTGCCCACCTAATTGTTTATCTATTTGCATTCACTGCGGACTCTTTTGAATGCTCTCAATCCCTGATCTCCACCAAAAACAAATACTGCGCTCTTCTGTTATGTGACTCAAAGTGGATACCCTCTCATTTTCCCACACTGTTCTGCCTACTTACCATGTTTATGTTGCCTTGAAGCATCTTTACATACTTTGAACTCACAACCCACCTCATTTTAATATTGTTAGCAAACATGAAAGTGTAACATTTTACCCCCTTGATCAAGTTATTGATGTAGATTGTAAAAAGTTGGATACCAATTGCTGCGTTACCCCTCTAGTCACAGCCTGTCATTCTGAGAACAATGTGTTATTTCTTTTCAAGATTTCTGTCTGATAGCCTGGGTACCGCCATGTGTAGTTCTTTTGGACACACAACTGTGCTCTCCCTCTCGTGAGAATCTTCATATGTTGCCATGAACCTACCGGGCCACATTCCTTCCTTTGTACTTTGATGATTGAGAGGAATAGACATCTTAGTATTGGCAGTAGTGGTGGAATTTACAGAGCGCTACATTGCAATAGTTAACCGTGCAAACAAGTGTATGATTAACTTCACATTTCTGCTATCAAAAAATGATATAAAAATGATAGTTCTTATCGTGGAGTCACACTTGCTTTTCTATAAAAATTTTGACCTATGTGGGGGGGGGGGGGGTAAAGGACGGGGGGGTTTAAGTTGCCCCTCGGGTTCCTATTGAATTTTGCCCCTCTCGTCTTCAATTTATATCCTCTAATTCTTGATTCCCCTACCCTGAGAAATGGAACCTGACGGGCAATTCCCCCCACCCCCACATAGAGGTATCAGAGGAAGTGAGCACAAGTCCTCAAGTCCTGACAATATCCTTTGTAAATCTTCTTGACAGCTTTTCTAGCTTAATGGTATCTTTCCTATTACAGGGTGCCCAAAACTGAACACGATGTTCCAAATGCAGCCTCGCTAAGGTCTTGTACACAACTGCAACACAATGTCCTAAACTCTATACTTGGGTTCCTTGACGGATGAAGGGCAATGTGCCAAAAACCACCTTCCCTACTCCATCTACAATGCCCTCCATAATGTTTGGGACAAAGACCCATCATTTATTTATTTGCTTCTGCACTCCACGATTTGAGATTTGTAATAGAAAAAAAAATGACATGTGGTTAAAGTCTACATTGTCAGATTTTAATAAAGGTCATTTTTATACATTTTGGTTTCACCATGTAGAAATTACAGCTGCATTTATACATTGTCCCCCCACATTTCAGGGCACCATAATGCTTGGGACACAGCAATGTCATGTAAATGAAAGTAGTCATGTTTAGTATTTTGTTGCATATTCTTTGCATGCAATGACTGAAGTCTGCGATTCATGGACACCAGTTGCTCGGTGTCTTCTCTGGTGATGCTCTGCCAGGCCTGTATTGCAGCCATCTTTAGCCTATGCTTGTTTTGGGGGCTAGTCCCCTTCAGTTTTCTCTTCAGCATATAAAAGGCATTCCCAATCGGGTTCAGATCAGGTGATTGACTTGGCCACTCAAGAACTGACCATTTTTTAGCTTTGAAAAACTCCTTTGTTGCTTTAGCAGTATGTTTGGGATCATTGTCTTGCTGTGGAATGAACCAACAGCTAATGCGTTTTGAGGCATTTGTTTGAACATGAGCAGATAGGATGTGTCTATACACTTCAGAATTCATTATGCCACTACCATCAGCAGTTGTATCATCAATGAAGATATGTGAGCCAGTACCTTCAGCAGCCATACATGCCCAGGCCATAACACCCCCTCCCCCATGTTTCACAGAAGAGGTGGTATGCTTTGGATCTTGAGCAGTTCCTTCTCTCCTCCATACTTTGCTCTTGCCATCATTCTGATAGAAGTTAATCTTCTGTTCACAAGACCTTTTTCCAGAACTGAGGTTGCTCTTTTAAGTACTTCTTGGCAAACTGCAACCTGGCCATCCTATTTTTGTGGCTAACCAGTGATTTGCATCTTGCAGTGTAGCCTTTGTATTTCTGTTCATGACGTCTTCTGCGGACTGTGGTCATTGACAAACCCACATCCGACTCCTGAAGAATGTTTCTGATCTGCCAGACAGCAATTTGGATTTTTTTTCTATTATAGAGAGAATTCTGTCATCAGCTGTGGAGGTCTTCCTTGGCTTGGCAGTCCCTTTGCGATTAGTAAGCTCACCAGTGCTTCCTTACTTCTTAATGATGTTCCAAACAGTTGATTTTGGTAAACCTAAGGTTTGGCTGATGTCTAACAGTTTTATTCTTGTTTCTCAGTCTCATAATGGCTTCTTTGACTCTCATTGGCACAACTTTGGTCCTCATGTTGATAAACAGCAATAAAAGTTTCCAAAGGTGATGAAATGACTGGAGGAAAGACTAGGTGCTGAGAACTCTCTTATACCTGCATTAAGGAGGCAATTAAACAAACCTGACCAGTTACAAACCCTGTGAAGCCATGTGTCCCAAACATTATGGTGCCCTGAAATGGGGGGACTATGTATAAGCACAGCTATAATTTCTACATGGTGAAATCAAAATGTATAAAAATGGCCTTTATTAAAATCTGCACTTTAACCACATGTGATTTTTTCTCTTTACTGGAACATTTTACTGGAACTTGTTGGATTCCTTTGATCATCAATACTCCCCAACGCTCTTGACATTCACTGTAAAAGATCTGCCTACGACTTCCCAAAAGTCTCACACTTAACCGAGTTATCTTCCTGAACCATTCCTTGGCCCACTTGTCCAGCTGATCAAGATCCTGTTGTAATTCTTGATAACCAGCCTCACTGTATACGATGCCACCTATTTTAGTCATCTGAAGCATGCCTTATAGATCCTCTTCCAAATTATTGATGTAGATGGCAAAGGACAATGGGCCCATCACTGATCCCTGGAGCACACTGCTAATCAGAGGATTCCAGTCCAAACAACAACCTTCCACCAATACCCTCTGCTTCCTAACGTGAAGCCAATTCTGTATCCATTTAGCTAATTCTTCCTGGATCCCATGCAATCTAACCTTCCAGATTAGCCAACAATACAGAAGCTAATCAAAGGCTGTGCTTGTCCATGTAGGCTACATCCACGGGGAAGTCCAGAACGAGGGGTCACAGTTTAAGGATAAGGGGGAAATCTTTTAGGACCGAGATGAGGAAAACTTTTTTCACACAGAGAGTGGTGAATCTCTGGAATTCTCTGCCGCAGAAGGTAGTTGAGGCCAGTTCATTGGCTATATTTAAGAGGGAGTTAGATGTGGCCCTTGTGGCTAAAGGGATCAGGGGGTATGGAGAGAAGGCAGGTACAGGATACTGAGTTGGATGATCAGCCATGATCATATTGAATGGCGGTGCAGGCTCGAAGGGCCGAATGGCCTACTCCTGCACCTATTTTCTATGTTTCTATGAACCTGCCTGCATCAATTTTCTTGGTTACTTCAAAACACTCAATTCAATTTGTGAGCCATGACCTCCCACATGCCAAGCCATGCTGATTATCCCTAATCAACCCCTGTCTGTCCAAATGCATTTTTATATTATAAAGGTAGACACAAAATGCTGGGGTAACAGAAGAACTGGTAGCATCTCTGGAGATCTCTTATTACTCAGAATCCTTTCTGGTAACTTTCCTAATGGAGATACTTGGCTTACTGGTCAATAGTTTTGAGTTTTTCCTCTGTAGCCCTTCTTAAATAGAGATAATATATTAACCACTTTGCAGTTTTCCACCACCTCTCATGTTCAATAATGATTCATGTATCTCAGCCAGGACCTGTGCCATCTCTTCTCTTGCTTCTCTTGCACAGTCGTCTTGGATTTATCTAATCAGGCCTGGGAGATTTATCTAATTTCATACGCCTTGGGACATCCAGCAACTCCATGACTGTATTATGGACTGTCCTCGAGACATCTCCATTAACTGTTTTCATGTTCCCTTGTCTTGTTTCTCCCCATCTTAAAAATAAGAGATAGACACAAAGTGCTGGAGTAACTCGGTGTGTCAGGCAGCACCTCTGGAGAAAAAGGTTGGGGGACGTTTCATGTCGGGACCCTTCTTCAGACAGAAAGTAGAGGGAAGGGAACTGGAGGTAACAAAAGGCCAGAACAAAGCAGGTCTGGTAACAGATGATCAAGGAAGGGTGGAGCCCATTGTGGCCTGTTGATGGCTGGAGAAGATGTGATACAATGATGCGGACAGTGGAACCAGTAGGACAATTTGGACAGAGGGGGGAAGGGGGGGAGGGAAAGAAATGCAAGGGTGACTTGAAATTGGAGAAATTAATGTCCATACCATTACATTGTAAGCTGTCCAAGCAAAATATGAAGTGCTGGTCCTTATTAAAAATTACACATAGTGATTGGGGGCCTTGCACATATATGTTTCCACAAAAGTTGACCACTTTGGTTTCTGATGGGCCCCAAAGCTCTCTCTAATTACCCTAGCCATCTCATGCTCCCTATTTGCTCTCCTGATGTTCTTAAGTTTGCTCATCAAACCCCTATGTTCCAGGGAGATGCTTGATCCCATCTGCCTATTACCTGTCATGCTTGTGTTTTTTTTCCTGACCAGAGCCTCAATTTCTCTTGCCATCCAGGGTCCCTTACTCCTACCTGTCTTTCCCTTCACTCTAGCAGTGACATGCATATCTTGAACTCTTGCTGTTACACTTTCTAAAAGCATAATGCCTGCAAATTACCTACTTTTGTAAGTTCCTATTTAATACCATCAGTTGATTTTACCCCAATTTAAAACTTTAATGTGGGCCAGCCTGTCCTTATCCATATCTATTATAAAGTTAATAGAGTTGGTTGTTGGTCCCAAAAGACACTTGCCCTTCCCAATTCCCTAAAAGTAGGTGAAGCCCTAAAAATTCATAAATTCTGGGAGCAGAAATAGGCCAGTCGGCCCATCAAGTCTACTCCGCCATTCAATGATGGCTGATCTATCTTTTCCTCTCGACCCCATTTCCTCTCAACTCCTGCCTTCTTCCCATAACGCCTGACACCCTTGCTAATCAAGAATCTGTGAACATGTGATTTTAAAATATCCATTGACTTGGCCTCCACAGCCATCTGTTGCAATGAATTCCACAGATTTGCCACCCCCTGACTAAAGACATTTCTTCTCATCTCCTTTCGAAAGGTCCTTTTACTCTGAGGCAATGGCCTCTGGTCCTCTAGACTCTCACACCTGATCAGATCCAAAAACTTGCTTCAAATCGGATCACAGTTTATGCAAAATTGATCTGTACACGTGCATATCAAAAACTTAAATTAATTTTATCATCCTGTTGTTGTACAGAACTCCTTGGATTAAAGGACCTTTGTGTGCAAATGCTTTCCTCGTTATTTTTGATCTTCTGTTCCTTTGTGCTTATACTTGGGGAATCTTGTGGGCTTTGTATTATGAGCAAGTACATCCTGGATATATTAAATTAATTATTTATACCTTTCTGTTTTCCAATTACTGTGAGACATGTACATCACATAGGCCTCTTCCAGCTCTAACTTCATACTGGGATCTCGTATCTATGTTTATTGTGTTGCTTTGTTTATCATAAAACAGTGCTTGATGTACTTAGAACTTTAGAAGGGCGTTTCAGATCAAGACCTTCCTTCAGATTGATTACTGAGTGCTTTTGTTTCACACTCAGCCTCCAGGTATCTATTGCTCAATTGTTTTACTTTTAGCCACATAGATTTTGTTTGTATGTGAACACTTGCAGCTTAAAGGGCCTGTCCTACCAGCATGTGATTGCATGCGTCTAGCGCGACCAAACGTGGTGGCTTGAGGCGCACGGCCTCGCGGGACCGGTCCCACTTCCAACCGCGGAGCCGTCTGGAGTTGTGCGGAGCTGGTCCCGACATCATACTCACCAATCAGCTGGGCAGGCGGGCCGACTGGATTACGGCGTCGGGCGGCTACGTCATCGCGCAACGGCATGCCAGGCGGTGACGTCATAGTGCGACGCCACGCGCTAGGCGTACGCCGCCAAGATGCTGCGTACGGCGTCAAGACGCTGTGTACAGCGTTAAGACGGTGCGTATGGCGTCGAGACGGTATGTACACCCGTCGAGGCGCTGCGTACGGCCTCAATGTGGCTGCGGGCCGACAGGCCGTTGCCGCGCGGAATTTTTGGACAGTGTCAGTTTTTCGGTGCCCCGGGCGATGTCGGGACCAGATCCGCACAACTCCATACGGCTTCGGCGATCGAAGTGGGACCGGCCCCGCGAGGCCGTACGGCTCAAGCGACCACATGCTGGTGGGACAGGCTCTTAAGTTTGTATCTAAGGAATATTGTATGACCGTTCTGATAAGATTACTTCGTAATTTTCTTTAGATTTGAAATTGCACAATTCATTGCACTTTTTAGGAATGAGATGACTGGGAGGAGAAGAAAAGACACAAGGGAATCATTGATCAGTTAAGATAGACACAAAATGCTGGAGTAACTCAGCGGGTCAGGCAGCTGGAGAAAAGGATTAGGTGACTTTTCGGGTCAAGATCCTCCTTCAGATTGAGAGTCGGGGTGAGGGAAACTAGAGACATGAAATGGTACAGAACAAATCTGAGCCAGTACTGATGGCCAAGGAGTCCACAATGGTCCATTGTTGGCTGTGGTTTATAAATTATAGGAGCAGAATTAGGCCATTTGGCCCATTGCCACTCTGCCATGCAATTGTGGCTGATCTATCTTTCTCTCTCAACCCCGTTCTCGTGCCTTCTTCCCATAACCCCTGACGCGCTTACTAATCTAGAATCTGTCAATCTCCAACGAAGGGACATGAACAGTGAAACTAGCAGGACAAGTAGGGTGGGGGAGGGATGGCGAGAGAGAGGGAATACAAGGGTTACTTAAAATGAGAGAAATTGGTATTCATACCGCTGGGTTGTAAGCTGCTTAAGCTAAATATGGGATCAGGCAATTTAATTCCTGCTGTTGACAGATTACCAGAGTCTGTGGTTAAGAAAAATCCCCTTTCCTATGCCCCTCTTTCTAATTCCATCTAGCTATTTAAGACACATTTCACCCACAGGTTTCCACTGCCCTGAGCATCCCAGGTGTTACTTTGCCCGCAAACAACCTACTCCAATCGACCGTAGCAAACTATTGTCTAATAGCTTCAAAGTTAGCCTTGCCCCAATTCAGAATTTTAGCTTGTGGGCCCACCCTTCCTCAGTCAATATTTATTATATCCGTTTCCCTCTGCATATTATGTTAAATTGATTCTGCTCCTTAACTGAAAATAAATAACCGGATCATCAGCAATCTGCAACTGAACTTTAAAATCCACGGTGAGAAACGGGATGGAAGAAACAGATGGAGGCAGCTTATTTATCTAATAGACGTTTGTATAACAGGAATGGGTATGCCAATTGTGTAGACAGGGAGAAGGGGGAAGGGCAGCTGTGCTAAAACGACAAACTGCTGGAGAAACTCAGTGGGTCCAGCAGCGGTTGTGGAAGCAAAGGAATAGTCAACGTTTCAGGTCGAGACCCTGCACCAGGACTGAGTGTAGAAGGGGTAGGAGGGAGGAGTGAGATGGGAACTGGAAGGTACCAGGTGAAGGGGGAGAGGAAGGGGGATGTTTAGAGACAAAGGCTGATGAGTGATAGGTAGAAACAGATAAGGAGAGAAATTCATCAGATGGGGCGAGGGGAGAGAGAGGTGCCAGAAGCTGGAAAGAGAGTCCAGAATGTCTTAACTGAGTTACAGCAAATGTTCATGAAATGGAGGAGATGTGAGTGAGGGCAACGTCAACTATGGTATTCGAAAAAGGAACTAATATATTTAGGGTGATGGACACACAAATGATTAATATTTCAATAGAAGGTAAATAAAATAAAAAGTCAAATTGAAAGCAAAAAATTGCAAGGAAAAGAAAATAATTCTGTCGGCACTTAAACAACAAAAGAAAAATTAAGATCGGGATAAGTACATACCATTTCCCGGCAATGAAGACGCTATTTTTTACCCAAAAATAAGGCACGATAATTTACCTGTGTCTTGGAAGCCGAAGGTTAGGTTGTTAGCCAAGAAAGATAGACTTGGCTATCCCTCAGTACAGCAACAACAAGAACGGTGTGCTGTACTGAGGGATAGCCAAGTCTATCCCTCATTGCTGGCAGCTGATTTGAAGCGGCTGTAAAGTGGGAAGCAGCTGTAAAAGGACATCGCCACTGGGGGGGGATAGTTCCTTTCACAGCGTGTGGGGAGTCTGGCCCGGGTCAGCACAGCCTGGGCTGCACAAATTGACTGGGCAGCCAGGGGTAAACTTGCGGGGAGGGCAGGAGTATTGAGAAGGAGGGGGTCGGGGATCATGCCAGTAACTCACTCACCGCTACCGCGCACTCCGGGCGCGGAGCCACCGCGTTGCGGCCGCCAGGATCAGACAGAGGAACCGGCCGCCACCTCAGCGCCTTCTGCCGGCCCACCCGCCAGCCAGCCACGGTGTCCTTTGGCACAGGCGCAACTAGTGGAGGTGGTGGTTGGCGGGTAGCTACTGGGCGGAAGGCTGGCTACTACGTCCCGGGCTCGCGCTCTCTCTCTCTCTCTCTCACCCTCTACTAGTCCCAGGGCTGACGACCTGGGCGCTACAGCCAGTCCTGGGACGAGAGGGCCGACCTGGGCGCAACCGGCAGACTGGGGCACGCAGCCGACCTGGGTGTCATAGCCAGACCTGGGGCAAGCGAGCCGACCTGGGCGATACAGCTAGTCCTGGGGCAGGCGACGTGAACTGCAGCTAGTCCTGGGGCTCGCAGGCGACCTCGGAACTGCAGCTAGTCCCAGGGACGCGAGGGATCTGGGAACTGCAGCCAGTCCCGGGCGCACACAGGCGATGTTGCCGACCCCTGGATTAAACCAAGCCCTTGATCCTGTCCCGCCATCATTTTTTTTAAAATTTAGCAACTTAAATTGGGGATGCATCTTTGATGCAGGTGCCTCTTCAGTGCCGGGAAATACGGTAAGTCTAGTTTATTGTCACGGTACAGTTTAAAGCTTATGTCCCGTGCTAACCAGTCAGCCGAAAGACAATACATGATTACAATTGAGTAATTTATAGTGTATAGATCATGATAAGGGAATAATGTTCAGTGCAAGGTAAAGTCTGATCAAAGATAGTCCAAGGGCCTTCAATAACGTAGATAGTGGTTCAGAATTGCTCTCTGGTTGTTGGTGATAATAGATGCTGTCTCACAGGGCCAACCTTAGGGAACAATTTTGGTGAGCCCCAGGTTCCCAGCCAAGGTCTGTAGATTCATAGAAATCTAATTAAAGTCTATTATAGACTTTATATCTCTATGGTAAAATGGACAGTAATCAAAATGTGCGCTTAAAAAGTGCCTGCGACTTAATGGACCAAACAGATCTAAGCTACATCTATATATTACTAAAAGTCTGTTCTTGACCGGTTTTGGCTTTCTGTGCTGCGATTTCCGAGAGTACGCCGCCACCTACGGCTGTCATTTTTGGCCACCTTGCTCGGAGCCCCCCTCTGCCGCATGTGTGCCGAGGATTTTTCCCGTCGATGAAAATTGACAGAGATATTAATCCTCCCCCTCTCCTCCTCCCCCTCTCCTCCCCCTCTCTCACTCCCCCTCTCTCACTCCCCCTCCTCACCTCCATTAGCGTGAGTGCGGGGGGGGGGGGGTAGTTAGTGTGTGATGCTGCATGCCGTATCCCCCCCCCCACAACCGCACATTGGGGGAACAGACCCAACGGGTCTGCACTTGGTCTAGTTTTAATATAAAATTACATACATGTAAGCCTACAAGTAACAAACAAAATGTGTAGATCTACAAGTAAAAATGTGTAAACCTACGAGTAAAAAAAGTATCAGAATTTTCCATGGCGACCTTTTACTCGCGGGCATTTTTTAACATATTGAAAAAAACGCCGCGACCTAGCTGAGGCCTCGTGTATGCGGAGACCACTCTCGAGCATGAAGGAGAGTTACGAAGACCTCCTACGACCTGCGAGTATGAGTCGAGGGCACCCCGGCCTCGCGGATTAGGTCGCCCAAGTGGGACTGGCCCTTAACTTCCTATTTCCGCTGCACACCAAGATTCTTGGCAATAAAATATGAGAGTGATTTTCTGTACTGTTTATAGGAAAGTCATCTTTTATTGTGATGGAACAGATGATCTTGACATAAGATAAAATAGAAAGATTAAACGAGAACTTACCATTTGAAGTTTGATCTTTATTTTATGAGAAGTTGAAGTGAGGGACTACGTGAAGAGCCCGCCAGCCCGCAGGCGCGTCAATCTTCAGAGCAACTGTATGAAACCACAGACCACCTGAACGAACTTAAACTATAGAAAGATTAATAACCCTAGACTTACCGAATGATCTTTATTAGAATCAGGGTTGGGAGTGGGCACGTCACTTCAACTTCTCATAAAATAAAGATCAAACTTCAAACGGTAAGTTCTCGTTTAGTCTTTCTATTTTATATCGAAGTCACGTGAATGACTATGTGAAGCCTTCGAGGCTCTGTGGTTTCATGCAGTTAACCAATCTGTGTGTGAAACACTTAAACAGATAAACCATAAATGGTAGAAAAGACATAGGCTATTAACAACATGATGCTAACTTACATACATGTCCATGCCCTTAATCGGACCAGACAATAACTCATGCAACATTGTTCTGAATTCTATCTGAAACCATCCAGACATGTTTAACACAATTTATAACTTCTGAAAGTGCACTATGATAGCCTCCTGCTGTTGCAAGAAGATGATCAAAGGGGAATATCCATTCTATTGGCTGCTAATGAACCAGCCCCCCCCCCCCCCCCCCCCCCCCCCCGTAGTGAGACACTTGAAATTATTTGAATTCACTCCCGCTATTAGCCGCTTACACACTATTCATGTTGAGATAGTCTGCACCAGTAATTTCTTGTGAAACTATTGAATAACAACGATGAAATCTATCCTTCATCTCAAAGGTACTAGTAAGCTCAGTGTACCTGTATATTTAATAAACACCCCCAATCTCCGATCTGGTAGGTATGCTGTCAACTCCAAATTGTACCAAGCTGTGCCCGTTTAGCTTTATGAGATCATTCCCATAACATGCTACCCTCATGTCATATATGACCCAGAGATGCAGCCGGAGATTGAGTAAAGTCTGTGTTCTTTCTGCTGAAATCAGTTGCTAACAACATAATTAACTTAAAAGATACTGCTCCACTTTAGGAATATAGTAGATGAATATCTGCATACTATTTTTTACATACATATTCCACACTATTATGAGTTTAGGCTTTAGAGTGTTCATATAAAAGACACCTTGCATAATGGAATTTTTTTAGCGTAGATTTTAATGGCTGGCTCAGTGGTAGAGTGCTCGGCTCATATCCGCAAGGTCGCGAGTTTGCGCCTTGATCCCGGCAGTAAACTCGGTCGCGAGTTTGAGTCTTCAATGTAGTTTTTTCTTGCAGAATAAATGTTTGTATGAAATGCAGTGTAGGAGAGGTGTACTGACTGTGTGGGCAGAACTTTGGAAGTGATTGCCCACCAGTCTAAAAAGCCGCTGTGCCCTGTCCCTGGGATAGCAGGGGGCGATCAAACAGCACAATACTCCCTGTCCCTGGGATAGCAGGGGGCGATCAAACAGCACAATACCTCCCTCCCCCTCCAACTCCAGAGGAATCCGCTCCCTAATGGGCCGCTACGGCGACAAGTGGCAGTATGCCCACAGCCCGAGCTGCGCCCCCTCATCCGCCACCCCAAGAACAAGACGTACCTTGCACACCATCAGCTTCTGCCCCTACGTGTTCCTCTGGAGTTGGAGCGGGGCTGGGCTGGAGTTGCTGCTGGCTGTGCGTCTCTGGGATCTCCGTGCTTGCAGTGGGCCTGGGGGTCGGTGTCCCGTTGGTCCTGACGTCTCCGGCCACCCCCCTGGACTGGAGCTGAGACTGGAAACTGTACCGCCCTTGCCCCCTCCCTCTGCAACTGCAAACAACCCCACTCTCCTGCAAGGGCGGTACGGTTCCCGGAGGATGGCAGGTGGCCGGAGACGTCAGGACCAACAGGAACCCGCTCCCCGATGGGCCCCTACGACGCCCCGAGCTGCGCCCCGTCATCCGCAACCCAGGTTCCTCTGTAGTTGGAGCGGGGCTGGGCTGGGCTGCTGTTGGCTGTGGGTCTCTGGGATCTCCGTGCTTGCAGTGGGCCTGGGGGTCGGTGTCCCGATGAGGGGGCGCAGCTCGGGGAACGGCTTCTGGTGGTCCTGACGTCTCCGGCCAGTTTGCAATTTTCCTCTGGAGTTGGAACGGGGCTGGGCTGCTGCTGGCTGTGGGTCTCTGGGATCTCCGTGCTTGCAGTGGGCCTGGGGGTCGGTGTCCCGTTGGTCCTGACGTCTCCGGTGACAGTGCAAAGCCCCCGCGCCGGTGCAATGAGCGGGGAGCTGGAGAGGGGAGGGAAGGGGTCACACACATGGCCGGGAAGCAGAGGGGTGTAGGTGGGGTGAAACTGAAGGGAGCGACAATCTGCTGCTGCCTGCCCCGCTGAGTTAAAAAGTTCCCACGCAAGACTCACGAAACACTGTGTATCGTGAGTCTACCGTGGGAACATTTTAACTCAGCGGGCAGGCAGCAGCATATTGTCAATTATTAACCCTCCCGCGCAATATACCCTCACCTTCTCTTTTATGAATGGGGATTTAGTTCCCCTTTCTTCGAGGACCGACCGGAGGTTCCGCTGTCACCTCTGCGGGCCGCCCTCGGTGAACGTTTTCAAGGACCTTTCTTCAAGGACCGAAAAAATGTCCGCTATTCGGAGGTTTTCGTTATTTGGATCTTCGGATAAAAGGTTGTGCACCTGTACAACCGTACAGAGCTAGCTGCATGAGGAATAGGCTGAATTAGCCACACTCGTGACTTTGAGTAATTAGGAGGTTCTTTCAGCCGCCTTTTACAATGGACGCCCTGAATGAGTCTGCCAAATTGGCACTGTTAAAATTTATGTCGCCTCATCTTTAATATCGTAAGAGACATCTACTGATAAAACCCCTGAGTCTTATCAGCTACAACAGCATGTCGTCTATAAACTCCATGACACAATGCCCTTTTGATCTGAGTACGGCAGCATTAACTTTAGAATCTTTGTAAATAGGCTAGGCCAGAACCCCTAGGTAGAGCCTAAAATTTCCACCACTGGCTTTGGCATAAAAAAACACCATATATATCTGTGCCTCTCATGTAAAGATATGGAAAAGTATGCATCTTCAAGATCGACTGAGGCCCTAAATCCCCTGAATCAGCTAAATTGCTGAATGACCATTATCCATCTTAAACTCAGAACTGCTGTAGTTTTTTTTATTTTTTTTTTATTTTTTATTTATTTATTTATTAGAAGTAGACATATTATACAATGTAATTACATATTATAGTAGAAAAAAAAAACTTTTCATATACATCAGTCATACATTATTAAAATTTTCCATTATCAATTACTTCTGCTTCTAGTATTTTTATTTTTTATAGAAAGCGAGAAAAAGAGAGGGTAGAAAGTTACAAATAAAAGAGGAAGCAAAAAAAAAAAAAAAAAAAAAAAAAAAAAAACCACAACAGAAAAACAAGGAAGGTGGAATGGGTTACCTGTGATACATCAATGGAGATAGGTTCGTAGGTTATAAAGTATAGAGTATAGTTTTTCATCTGTTCCTGAGTTCAAGTTTCAGCTGGGTCCTCGTGCTGTGCCAGTCTATCCCTTCAGATAGTTAATGAATGGAGCCCAAATTTTATGGAAAAGATCTTGTTTGTCCATTAAGACAAGTCTAATTCTTTCTAAGTATAGGGTCTCCGACATTTCCGTAATCCACATTTTGATTGTGGGGGTTGTAGGGCCTTTCCAAAATTTTAATATTAATTTTTTTCCGGTTATTATACTGTAATTGAGGAAGTTTCTTTGGTTTGTTGTGAGTGTTAAGCTTTGTTCTGATATTCCAAGTATTATTAATTTTGTGTCTGGGTCCAGTTTTGTATTAATAACTTTTGAAGTTATTTCAAAAATATCTGTCCAGAAATGTTTAAGTTTTATACAGTTTGCAAAAGTATGTGTTAAATTAGCCTCTAAATGTAGACATTTATCACAAATAGGAGAGATTTGTGGGAAAATTCTATTTAGTTTTATTTTAGAGAAGTGTAGTCTATGTAAGACCTTGAATTGTATTAAAATATGTCTGGCATTTAATGAACATTGATGTATTTGTTGTAAACTTTCGTCCCACATATCTTTCGTGATAGGATGACCTATTTCAATTTCCCATTTGTATCTATGTAGTTCGGTCGGTGGTACCTCGTTATTTAGTAGGGTGTTATAAATATAAGCTATTAGTTTTTCAGTATTAGGATGCTTGTTCAGACACTCATCAAGAATTTCTGATTCCCTATTCTTGTAAACTTGTGTATTAGATTTAACATAATCTCTAATTTGTAGATATCTGAAAAAATTATTTGAGTGCAGTCCATAATTCAGTTGTAACTCTTGAAATGAAAGAAAAGTACCTTTCCCATAAAGATGTCCTATATTTTTGATTCCATGATTTTTCCATTGTGTGAAACCTTTGTCCATAAAGGATGATTTGAACAAAGGATTATTTACAATGGGAAGGCAGAGTGGTATATTATTCAATTTTAAATCTTTTTTTATTTGTTTCCAAATTCGTATTCCACTATGTATTATGGGGTTTTCTTTATAGGTTTTTTTGTGCTGTTTTGTGGGGGCAAATATGATCGGTCCAATTTCAAAAGGTAGACAGTCTTCCTTTTCCATCATTAGCCAATCTGGTTGTTGGTCCATTTCTTCCAGCCAAAAATTCATGTTTTTAATATGGACTGCCCAAAAATAAAATAAGAAATTTGGCAAAGCCAGACCTCCATTTATCTTTGATTTACATAAGTGTTTTTTACTTATTCTATGATTCTTATAATCCCAGACAAAACTTGTAACAATGGAGTCGACTTTTTTGAAAAAAGTTTTTGGGATATATATCGGAATTAATTGAAGTAGGTACAGTAGTTGCGGTAAAAAAATCATTTTTATAGCATTAATTCTCCCAAGCATTGAAATGGGGAGTGTTTTCCAGTATTGAATATTCTTATGTAGTTTATTCAGTAAGGGTGGGAAATTTAGTTTAAATAAAGAGGTATATGTCTTAGTTACCCAGATTCCTAAGTATTTAAATTTATCTTTAACTATTTTAAAAGGGGATTGTTGTATTGTATGTAAATTAAATTTTGTTATTGGCATGATTTCGCTTTTATTCCAATTGATTCTATATCCCGAAAACGGACCAAATTGAGTTATTAGATTTAATAGGTTTGGAATACTAGTTTCTAATTTTGTAATATATATTAGTATATCATCTGCATATAAGGAGATTTTATTCCTTGTGTCTCTAGTATTGTATCCAAATATTCCTGGATGGTTTCTAACGCTTTCTGCTAGGGGTTCAATTGCAAGAGCAAATAATAGTGGGGATAGTGAACATCCTTGTCTACAGCCTCTAGAGAGATTAAATTTAGTTGATAACATTTTGTTTGTTAATATTCTAGCTGTTGGGTTAGAATATAACAATTTAACCCATGTGCAGTACTTCTCTCCTAGTTGAAATTTTTCCATCACCGAAAATAAATATGGCCATTCTACCTGGTCAAATGCTTTTTCAGCATCTAACGAGATAATTGCTAGCTCTGCGTTGGGGATTCTATTGGAGTATATAATATTAAATAATCTTCTCAGATTAAAAAATGAATACCGTTTGGGGATAAACCCTGTTTGGTCAGGATGTATTAATTTACTGATCACTAAGCTCAATCTATTAGATAGAATCTTAGTTAATATTTTCTGATCAGTATTTAAGAGGGCTATAGCTCTGTATGAACCTGGGTCTTCAAGATCCTTGTCCGTTTTTGGTATAAGTATGATTGTTGATTCATTTAGAGTTTCTGGGAGTTTCTGTTGAGTATAAGCATATTTGTACATTGTCTGTAGGCGTGGGGAAAGCAAGTCATAAATTTTTTTATAAAATTCCGAATTTAGTCCATCGGGTCCTGCCGACTTTCCATTTTTTAAGGACTTTATTGATTCTTCAATGTCTTTTATCGTAATTTCAGCCCCTAGCAATTCTCTCTCTTTCTGATCTAGACCCGTAAACTTACAATTCTGTAAAAATGTTTCCATTCCCGTTGATTGTTCTGTTATTTTAGATGAATACAATTTTTGATAGTATTGTAGAAATCTATCATTAATATCTTTAGGCAATGTTAATGTTTCTCCCTTATCTGTTCTAATTTTGTATATTGTTTTTTCCCCGTCCAATTTGCGAAGTTGACGCGCTAATAGTTTTTGTGGTTTGTCACCAAATTCAAAATTTAATTGTTTTGTATGTTGATAAAGTTTTATAACTTGGTCTGAGTAAATCTTGTTTAATTTATATTTCAATACTGCAATTTTATTGTGTTTTATCGTGGATGGTGCTGCTGCATTTTCTGTGTCTAATTGCTTTATTTCCATTTCCAGTTTCTTTTGTTTGGCCCTATTCTCTTTATTAAAAAATGATTGGGAAGAAATTAATGCTCCTCGTACAAATGCTTTAAATGTTTCCCAAAGAAGCGAGGCAGAGATTTCAGGGCTATCGTTAGCCTCAAAAAACATTTTAATCTGTTTTACTAGATATTCATTACATGACTTATCTTTTAAGATTTGGGGATTAAATCTCCATTGTGACTGTGTCTCTGCCATTCCGTTTACTTTGATCATAAATGTTAATGGGGCATGGTCTGAGATTATGATGTTGTGATATTGTGAGTTATAGGTGAATGGGATAAGTTTTGAATCTACCAAAAAATAGTCTATCCTTGAGTAAGTTTTATGTACTGGTGAGTAAAATGAATATTCTCGGCCCGATGGGTTTTCAATTCTCCAGACGTCCTTAATATTAGTGGTATTAATGTATGAATTTAAAAATTCACTTGATCGAGATTTTAGTTTTCTTTGAGTTGATGATCTGTCCAAACAAGCATCCAATGTACAATTTAAATCTCCACCAATTATTAAGTTTTGTTGTGTACCTTCCGGGATATTGTTAAGAATTCTCTTAAAAAACAGAGGGCTATCAAAATTTGGTCCATACACATTGAGGAGAGTCACCTTTTTTAAGTATAACTCCCCTATTATTATAATATATCTGCCTTCAATGTCTTCTATCGTTGATATATGTTTAAAGGGTATACCTTTACGAATTAATATTGCAACACCTCTTGATTTATGTGAGAATGAAGAATGGTACGCTTTAGCAATCCATTTTGCTTTCAGTCTATGTTGTGCTTCCTTTTTAAGATGTGTCTCCTGGAGAAATATTATATCTGTTTTCAATGATTTTAAATGTGCTAACACTTTGCCTCTCTTGATAGGTTCATTAATTCCCTTAACATTCCAACTACAGAATTTAATTCCCTCACCCCCAATTTTTATATTCATGTCTTGCATCTTGTGATTAAGTGGTAGAGCAGATGATTCAGCACACTCAACCCTACCTTATACTTGAACTTCAGGTAGATGAATTTTAGGTCACGTCTGTTTTCCATCCGAACGTATCTCCTTAAATAAAATATGCAATTCCATTCCATATACAAAATATAATGTGATATAAGATAAAAAAGGTGATAGCTAATAGGGTTAGTAAAGTGTGGAAAGTAAGAAAGAAAAGCAACTACAACTACAATTAGTGCAGTTAGTGATAGCCACCCTAATGTGGCTAAGCATCTATGGACTTCCGTAGCTTTTGGTTTATAAAAATACTAGCTCCGTGCTTTCCTTAAAAGGAAAGTTTCCAATTCGATGCATACAATTTGTGGGGGGGAAAGAAATATTGATTATATTCCATTAATGGTATAATTAATAGTCTCAAATTGAGATATTAGTTTTGTATAATCTAAACATTTATCAAAGAATAATCAAAAACGAAAACATCAGGGCAAGGGCCATCAGACATTTCTCATTATAAAATACCTGAATCATACTTTACTTATATTTCATACTTTTAATTAATTCTTAAATAATCTAAATAATCTTGTTATCATTAGTTAGTGTTAGTTAATATTCTTGATTATTAATAGTTGTTAGAGGTTAGAGGTTAGTACTAGAATGTTAGTTTTATATATATCCGTTGTAGGAAATATACCCAATTCTTATTGCGAATTTTAGGCAACTCTTAAATATAATAGTTTAAAGTTTAGAGTTCCATATCTTCTCTGCGAGATAGGTAGGTGTTAAGAGTTGAATATTTTTCAATCTTCGATCTTGTCCTCGACGTTCTTGGCAAATTCAAATGCTTCCGTGTGCTTGATGAAGAAGTATTCCTTCTTCTCGTAACTGACTCTCAGTGTTGCGGGGTATAACAGTCCATATCTCAGATTCTTTATGTTCTTCAGTATTCTTCTTGTTTCTGTGAACAACGCTCTTTTCTTAGCAACTTCCACGGGGTAATCTCTGAATACGCTAATCTTGTCTCCTTCATATACAAGATTTCTGCTTTTACCAATTTTCCTCATCATGTCATCCAATACATGGTCATATTGGACCTTTACTATCATTATTCTTGGTCGGTCGCCCACCTTTGGGCGACCCACTCTGCGCGCTCGGGCAAGTAATGGCGCCTGATCCAGGTTCAAAATTGTTTTCAGTACTTCTGCAGCAAATTCACGGGGGTCACGAGTCCCCTCTCTGCCTTCCTGGATGCCCACGATTCTTAAATTCTGACGCCTCTGTCGTCCCTCCAAGTCTGTACATTTTTCAGTTATTTGATACAATAACTTTGATAGGCGTTGGTTCTCAGTGATGAGTTTTTTTGTAGTTGCGGTGCTTGTCTCAGCAAGTTCCTCAAGTTCTTTTACAATCTTGTAGTGTTGGTCTAATGTCAGGAGAATAGGTTCAAGTTTAGAATCAAATCTGGATTCCATCTTATTCAGTTTTTCATTTACTTCTTCAACATTTTGGGTCATATCTCTTTCCATATCTAATTTCCAGTCTTCAAGGACTTCGTAGTTTTGGGAGCAACAGCAGCAGGAGTTTAGCAAGAGATACGACTGATTGGCTCTAGCCCAAGTGGGAGGAGAGAAGTGAAAAACAGTTAAAGTAGAGGCCAAGGGCAGGCAGACTTTGCTCAGAACTGCTGTAGCTTTGGGAGCAACAGCAGCAGGAGGTTAGCAAGAGATAAGACTGATTGGCTCTAGCCCAAGTGAGTCAGTGCTGGGAAAACAGTTGAAAACTGAGGAATTTGGTTTGTAAATTGGTAAATCAGGCAATTTATCAGTCAATTTAAGCAAGACGGCTCTTAGCGAGCGGCAGTGAGTGAGCGGCCTTGTGAGGGAAGTGTGAGTCTTTGGCTCGAGAGTCTTCGGAGGCTGAGGAGAGGAGACTACGCAAAACACTGCAGAGGGACAGACGAAAGAAGGAGATGTCAGGCAAGCTGATTCAGTGTGATGCTTGCAGTATGTGGGAGGTCAAGGACACCGCTGGTGCCTCTGGCTGCTACAAATGCGAGAAGTGCATCCAGGTAGAGCTCCTGAAGGGCCGTGTTGGGGAACTGGAGAAGCTAGTGGATGACCTCCGGTTCGTCCGAGAAACGGAGTCGTTCCTCGACAAGTCCTACAGTATGATTGTTACACCTAAGGTACTGGAAGAGAGAAGGTGGGAGACAGTGAGAACGGGAGGGAAGCATGGAATGCCAACGTCCCCGGGTGTTGTACCTCTTGTGAACAGGTTCACCCACTTAGAAGCTGTCGGGACAGAAGTGTGTTTACACTGGGCGGCGGACTGGCTTGTGATGCGAATAGGGCTGTTGAGCCAAAACCAAAAAGGCCTAAGGCAGGCAACGCCATTGTAGTGGGAGACTCCATTGTGAGAGGTACGGACAGGGGTTTCTGCGGCAACAGACGGGATGCGAGGATGGTGTGCTGCCTTCCTGGTGCCAGGATCCAGGATGTCACGGACAGAGTGCAGAAAATCCTCAAGGGCGAAGGTGAACATCCGGAAGTGGTAGTGCATGTCGGCACAAACGATGTCGGAAAGAAGGGGATGAATATTCTGCAGCGTGACTTTAGAGAGCTCGGAAAAATGCTGAAAAGCAGGACCTCCAGGGTTGTTATCTTCGGTTTGCTTCCAGTTCCTCGTGCTGGCGAGAGCAGGAACAGGGAGATACGGGACCTGAACGTGTGGCTGAGGAACTGGTGCACGGGGCAGGGATTTAGATTCTTAGATCACTGGGATCTGTTTTGGGGTAAGGGGGAACTGTACAAAAGGGACGGATTGCATCTTAACAGGTGTGGGACCAGCATTCTGGCAGACACCACTGCTACACGGTTGATTTAAACTGAATAAGGGGGGTGGGGTGTCGAATGGGATAGTGGTGGATGGAGTTAAAGGGAAAGGGTTTCTTAAATGTGTGAGCGTAGAGACAGAGGGGTGTAAAATGAGGGTAGAAGCAATAGGTAGCAAGGTGAAAAGTAAAAGTGGCAGGCCGGCAAATCCAGGGCAAAAATTAAAGAGGGCCACTTTTCAGCATAATAGTATAAGGGGTAAGAGTGTTGTAGAATCAAGCCTGAAGGCTTTGTGTCACAATGCAAGGAGCATTCGTAATAAGGTGGATGAGTTGAATGTGCAGATAGCTATTTATGACTATGATATAGTTGGGATCACGGAGACATGGCTCCAGGGTGACCAAGGCTGGGAGCTGAACATCCAGGGATATTCAATATTCAGGAGGGATAGAGAGACAGGAAAAGGAGGTGGGGTAGCGTTGCTGATTAGAGAGGAGATTAACGCAATGGAAAGGAAGGACATTAGTTTGGAGGATGTGGAATCGGTATGGGTAGAGCTGCGAAACACTAAGGGGCAGAAAACGCTGGTGGGTGTTGTGTACAGGCCACCTAACAGTAGTAGTGAAATTGGAGATGGTATCAAACAGGAAATTAGAAATGCGTGCGACAAAGGCAAAACCGTTATAATGGGTGACTTCAATCTACATATAGATTGGGTGAATCAAATTGGCAGGGGTGGTGAGGAAGAGGATTTCTTGGAATGTATGCGGGATAGTTATCTAAATCAACATGCAGAGGAACCAACGAGAGAGCAGGCTATTTTAGACTGGGTATTGAGTAATGAGGAAGGGTTAGTTAGCAGTCTTGTTGTACGTGCCCCCTTGGGCAAGAGTGACCATAATATGGTTGAGTTCTTCATTAGGATGGAGAGTGACATTGTTAATTCAGAAACAATGGTTCTGAACTTAAAGAAAGGTAACTTTGAGGGTATGAGACGTGAATTGGCCAAGATTGACTGGCAATTAATTCTAAAAGGGTTGACGGTGGATATGCAATGGAAGACATTTAAAGACTGCATGGATGAATTACAAAAATTGTTCATCCCAGTTTGGCAAAAGAATAAATCAGGGAAGGTAGTACATCCGTGGATAACAAGGGAAATCAGGGATAGTATCAAAGCGAAGGATGATGCGTACAAATTAGCCAGAAAAAGCAGCATACCGGAGGACTGGGAGAAATTCAGAGACCAGCAGAGGAGGACAAAGGGCTTAATTAGGAAAGGAAAAATAGATTATGAAAGAAAACTGGCAGGGAACATAAAAACTGACTGCAAAAGTTTTTATAGATATGTGAAAAGAAAGAGATTAGTTAAAACAAATGTAGGTCCCTTGCAGTCAGAAACAGGTGAGTTGATCATGGGGAACAAGGATATGGCGGACCAATTGAAAGACTACTTTGGTTCCGTCTTCACTAAGGAAGACATAAATAATCTGCCGGAAATAGCAGGGGACCGCGGGTCAAAGGAGTTGGAGGAATTGAGTGAAATCCAGGTTAGCCGGGAAGTGGTGTTGGGTAAATTGAATGGATTAAAGGCCGATAAATCCCCAGGGCCAGATAGGCTGCATCCCAGAGTACGTAAGGAAGTAGCTCCAGAAATAGTGGATGCATTTGTAATCATCTTTCAAAACTCTTTAGATTCTGGAGTAGTTCCTCAGGATTGGCGGGTAGCAAACGTAACCCCACTTTTTAAGAAGGGAGGGAGAGAGAAAACGGGGAATTACAGACCAGTTAGTCTAACATCGGTAGTGGGGAAACTACTAGAGTCAGTTATTAAAGATGGGATAGCAGCACATTTGGAAAGTGGTGAAATCATTGGACAAAGTCAGCATGGATTTACAAAAGGTAAATCATGTCTGACGAATCTTATAGAATTTTTCGAGGATGTAACTAGTAGCGTGGATAGGGGAGAACCAGTGGATGTGGTGTATCTGGACTTCCAGAAGACTTTCGACAAGGTCCCACATAAAGATTAGTATACAAACTTAAAGCACACGGCATTGGGTGTTCAGTATTGATGTGGATAGAGAACTGTCTGGCAAACAGGAAGTAAAGAGTAGGAGTAAACGGGTCCTTTTCACAATGGTAGGCAGTGACTAGTGGGGTACCGCAAGGCTCAGTGCTGGGACCCCAGCTATTTACAATATATATTAATGATCTGGATGAGGGAATTGAAGGCAATATCTCCAAGTTTGCGGATGACACTAAGCTGGGGGGCAGTGTTAGCTGTGAGGAGGATGCTAGGAGACTGCAAGGTGACTTGGATAGGCTGGGTGAGTGGGCAAATGTTTGGCAGATGCAGTATAATGTGGATAAATGTGAGGTTATCCATTTTGGTGGCAAAAACAGGAAAGCAGACTATTATCTAAATGGTGGCCGACTAGGAAAAAGGGAGATGCAGCGAGACCTGGGTGTCATGGTACACCAGTCATTGAAAGTAGGCATGCAGGTGCAGCAGACAGTGAAGAAAGCGAATGGTATGTTAGCTTTCATAGCAAAAGGATTTGAGTATAGGAGCAGGGAGGTTCTACTGCAGTTGTACAGGGTCTTGGTGAGACCACACCTGGAGTATTGCGTACAGTTTTGGTCTCCAAATCTGAGGAAGGACATTATTGCCCTAGAGGGAGTGCAGAGAAGGTTCACCAGACTGATTCCTGGGATGTCAGGACTGTCTTATGAAGAAAGACTGGATAGACTTGGTTTATACTCTCTAGAATTTAGGAGATTGAGAGGGGATCTTATAGAAACTTATAAAATTCTTAAGGGGTTGGACAGGCTAGATGCAGGAAGATTGCTCCCGATGTTGGGGAAGTCCAGGACAAGGGGTCACAGCTTAAGGATAAGGGGGAAATCCTTTAAAACCGAGATGAGAAGAACTTTTTTCACACAGAGAGTGGTGAATCTCTGGAACTCTCTGCCACAGAGGGTAGTCGAGGCCAGTTCATTGGCTATATTTAAGAGGGAGTTAGATGTGGCCCTTGTGGCTAAGGGGATCAGAGGGTATGGAGAGAAGGCGGGTACGGGATACTGAGTTGGATGATCAGCCATGATCATATTGAATGGCGGTGCAGGCTCGAAGGGCCGAATGGCCTACTCCTGCACCTAATTTCTATGTTTCTAGACTCATGATCAGACTAGCCAAATCCTAACCTGATTTGGCATGTTCCACTTTTCTTCAACCTTGAGAAAATATTAGAAATATTCTTGTTCTTGGGCAGACTACTCATCCTTTGTGAGATGTCTGTTTCCACTTGGGTAGCCATAGTTTCCTCTATTACCCGTAAGGACGGAAATTTTTGGCTTCTCTTGCCGCGGAGGAATAATCAACCAGAAACTGAATCTAATAATCGGTTGTGATTTGTAAACTGGAAAAATTCCGGAGGATATCTGCCCCCACCTGTTTGTAGAACCCCGACTTGAATATCGACAGCAGCTCTCATAATGTAATAACATTCGCATGCTCAAACCACCTCTAGCCCATTGTTGCTTTGCTGTCCATGACAAGAGAGACGATGACTGAAGATGAGATCAAGGCAGTTTCTGAGAAAGCACTTGCTATAAATCCACCAAGAAGATTCTTGGCCTCAGACAGAAGACTAACAGTCAGCTGATCCTAGACATTGCTCTGTCCCTTTGCACAGATATCATCACACGCTGGGGACGGTACTGAGCATGAAGAGAGCACAGCAACCATGGTGAGCGCTGACCCTGCGGATAAAAAGCCCTCTGGCTTTGATAGAAGAGTAGGCCTGTTGCTCCAACCAGCCTCCGTGGAGGGGTATCTGCCACTCACTAGGGTAGAGCTGAAAAGTATGCAGGGAAACGGAAGTTTACCCTCAAAAGGTGTATTATTTGATAGGCCTCAGGCCTATACCATCCTAACAGAATTGAGTTTAGACTGCGTATAACACAGAAGATCCTCTACTGACCTTGTAAAGGCGAATCCTTCCCTGAGAAATCTCAAAACTTTCTGGGGTTAAAGCCTTTCGACTTTGATTTTGCCTCAACTGATGGCATTAACCTACAACCTCCAGTGTCTGACCGCCTCAGAACATACATCAGCTCCTTATGCGACTAGAATTGAAGCATAGCATCCGCTTGGTGTGGGAATACGAGTTTCCTGTCAACTCCTCACACTCAGAATCACCCTCAGGGTGGAAAATATCATTATGCAACCCTGAACTAGGAATTTCTGCCACAGTCCTCTGGCTGGAAACCCTATCTCAGTCACCAGAGAGCACAACACATTCTCTTCACCACAGTGAGCGCCATGGCCCTGGGCTGAACAAAGGCTTCTGGCTAGGTCTGAATTTAGTAGGCTTGGTGTTCCAACCAACCTCAGAGCAGCGATTCCAGCTGTTAGTTTATATATATAGAGGTGATATGCCCGCCGGGATACTGGAGCCCTACCCACATAGGATGGTTCCACCACCCCCGCAGCCGCCTACATTTCTCCGTGCAAGTCTTAAACTTGCTAACATAAGTCCTCTCCGAAGAGATACATTGCAGGCTGCATGTTACTGGCCCTGCATAAATGAGCAATTTTGGTGGGAATTACCTTTTAGCTTCAACTGTGTATTACATAGAAGTGCTAAAGCAACTTCTGCACTATCAAAAGCTGAACCCATCTACTGCCCTTGCAAAGGCTGAAATGGCATCAGTTAATAGAAACATAGAAAATAGGTGCAGGAGTAGGCCATTCGGCCCTTCGAGCCTGCACCGCCATTCAATATGATCATGGCTGATCATCCAACTCATTTCTTTGGATACGCTGAAATTGTAATTCCTGCCCACGTATCACCACTGAGACATCCTAAATGGTGAGATTGACTTTTGGAACATCCAAAGTCTGGCAGTTCATTTGGACTGGTGTATTTCCCAGCCATATCCAACACATACCCCTCCTTAGCTGATGAGAAGCTAAATCACTGATGCTCTTAGCCAGATCTCCTCCAGTGGATCTCTTATCCCCAAAGGGATGGCAAATTGTGTGACTCCTTCATATGATTAAACTGAAACATATCCCCCATAAGTTCAGGGGATTCGAATTCCTTGTCGATATCCCCATAGTCAGAGTTAGTTACATGTAATAATCTCCAGTACTCCCCTCTACTGAGCTGGAGATAAAAGAATGCAACCCTGAACCAGTTGTTGCTTCCCTTCATTTGAGCGGGAGATATTGTAACGCAAACCTGAGCCAGGTATTGCTTCCCCTCTGCTGAGCGGGAGATATATAACGCAATCCTGAGCCAGGTGTTGCTTCCACAGGCAGGAGCACAATTCTATTATACTGTATACTCACAGGACAGGTTGCGCCTGCTAATGACTCCGAGTCCGGGCTTGCTCCCTTCTGGAGCCTCAACGGAGTCTAGAGGGGAGGAATATAATGCCACCTTGAGCCAGGTGTTGCTTCCTTCAGGCATTTGGCTGGCTCTCTTTTTGAGCCTCAACCAGTCGCCTGCTCCCTTGGAGCCCCAAACTGCTCCTTCTCGGAGCCTCAATGGCGGTAGCCGCCAGCTGTGCCGTCAGCCGACTGAATTGGCCCGCCTGCCTTAATGGCAATAGCTGCACCAGCCAATAAATTCAAGGCGCCAGCTCCTTTACGGAACCTCCATGGCGGTCGCTGCACCGGCCAAGCCGTCAGCCGATTAATTTGAGCCGCCAGCTTCTTACGGAGCCTCCACGGCGGCAGCCGCACAGGCTGTGCCAGCTTCTCCGGGCCCCCTGCACCTATTTTTGGAACAGCGGCCCGTTCCTGAAACAAAAATCCCTTACCTGCCGGAACAGCTTCGAACTGCTCCGATTCTCGCGCCATGCGTCGACGTATTGACGCGCATGCGGGCTGGCGGGCTCTTCATGTAGTCACTCGCATGACTTTGATATAAAATAAACATGGTACTTGGTGAATCAAAGGACGATTAATGTTGCAACAAAAAAACTGCTGGAATTCTAAAACATGAACCAGGAATGCTGGAGACACGAGTAGGTCGGGCAACATCATTGGGTGAGAAGGAGTTGATTTCAGGTCTATGACCTTTCATTGGAAATGGAAATGTGTGTTAAGTTGCAGAGAGAGAGAGGTAGAAAAATGAAAGGAAACATCTGTGATAGACTGCTGACCAGCATTATCAAGGCAGTGATTACTTACAAATCTGCAGTTGGATTCGAAAGGAGAACGGAACTGAAACACGAAAAGCTACATCTGCAGAGAGGCATGAAGAAATTGTGGTTGGATGAGGGGGAGGCATGTGGAAATAGTTAGGAAATAGTCCCAAAGATTGCAAAGTGTTTAGAGGGAAGTTATGGCGCTGTTCCTCTGGCTTGTGCTAGTATGACTTCAGTCTCCAGTTTCCTACGTTAACCCAACCATTTGGGTTAACGTAGGAAGCTGGAGACTGACGTCATACTATGCGTGGATCAGAGAATTAAAGTGGTAGGCCACGGGAACACCAGGGTCGCTCTTGTGGACTGTATAGATGTGTTCTGCAAACCAGTCATCCAGTTTGCATTTGATGTTTCCACTGTAAAGTGGTCCCGTGTAAATACCCTAAGCTACTCCAAGTTTTTTAGCTTGGACAAAGTGAATGGTGAATGCGCCAGTGTCTTCGGCCAGGCAAATAAAAGTGATGCTGCATGGTGTTTGATAGATTTTTGTTCAAGACCCCCAAGATGCCTAATCCCATCACCGTGTTACACATAAAGAAATGTGTGGAGGACTGCATCCCTACAAAAACCTTCCGAGTGTTTCCCAATCAGAAACCTTGGATGAACTTTGAGATCCGCACTCTCCTGAAGTCCAGACACAGGGCATTCACCTCCGATGATACAGTGGCCTACATGAAGTCCAGATACGACCTTGGTAAGGCCATCAAAAAGGCCAAAAGGGACTTCTGCTCCAAACTGGAGGACGAGACAGATGTTCGGCAGCTGTGGCAGGGTCTGAATGCAATCACCTCCTACAAGGCAAAACCAGGAGGCAGCTCGAATGCCGGTGTAACATCACTCCCTGACGAGCTCAATGCGTTTTACGCACGCTTTGACAGGGAGAATACTGATGTGCCTTCCCGATCCCCCATTCGCTGCGATGGCATTTCAGTCTCAGTCACAGAGGCCGATGTCAGGAAATCCTTCAGAGGGTTGAACCCCCGAAAAGCACCTGGACCTGATGGTATACCCGGTCGTGTTCTAAAAACCTGTGTGGACCAACTGGCGGGAGTTTTTACGGACATTTTCAACCTCTCACTTCTGAGGTCTGAGGTCCCCACCTGCTTTAAAAGGGCATCAATTATACCGGTGCCCAAGAAGAGTAAGGTGACATGCCTCAATGACTATCGACCAGTGGCACTAACGCCGGTGGTGATGAAGTGCTTTGAGAGGTTGATCATGGAGCAAATCAACTCCTACATCGACAAAAACCTGGACCCACTGCAGTTCGCGTACCGCCACAACAGATCAACGGTGGATGCGATCTCGCTGGCCCTCCACTCCGCACTGGACCACTTGGACAACAAAAACTCATATGTCAGGCTGTTATTCATTGATTACAGCTCGGCATTTAACACAATCATCCCCTCCAAACTGGTTACCAAACTCGCAGAACTGGGTCTCTGCGCATCCCTCTGCAACTGGATCCTTGCCTTCCTCATCCACAGACCACAGTCTGTTCGTATTGGTGGAAATGTGTCAGCCTCAATAACAATCAGCACGGGAGCACCTCAAGGCTGCGTGCTCAGCCCCCTGCTGTACTCACTCTATACCCATGACTGCGTAGCGAACCACAGTGCGAACTCCATCATCAAGTTCGCTGACGACACCACTATTGTGGGGCGTATCACTGATAGGGATGAGTCAGAGTACAGAAGAGAGATCGAGCAACTGTCCATATGGTGCCAGCGCAATAACCTGGCCCTCAACACCAGCAAAACCAAGGAACTGATTGTGGACTTTGGAAGGAGTAGGAGGGGGACCCACAGCCCCATTTATATCAACGGGTCGATGGTTGAAAGGGTCAAGAGCTTCAAATTCCTGGGCGTGCACATCTCTGAAGATCTTTCCTGGTCCGAGAACACTAATGCAATCATCAAAAAAGCACATCAGCGCCTCTACTTCCTGAGAAGATTACGGAGAGTCGGATTGTCAAGGAAGACTCTCTCTAACTTCTACAGGTGCACAGTCGAGAGCATGCTGACCGGTTGCATCGTGGCTTGGTTCGGCAATTTGAGCGCCCTGGAAAGGAAAGGACTACAAAAAGTAGTAAACACTGCCCAGTCCATCATCGGCTCTGACCTTCCTTCCATCGAGGGGATTTATCGCAGTCGCTGCCTCAAAAAGGCTGGCAGTATCATCAAAGACCCACACCATCCTGGCCACACACTCATCTCCCTGCTACCTTCAGGTAGAAGGTACAGGAGCCTGAAGACTGCAACAACCAGGTTCAGGAATAGTTACTTCCCCTCAGCCATCAGGCTATTAAACCTGGCTCGGACAAAACTCTGATTATTACCAACCACTTTCTGTTATTTGCACTATCAGTTTATTTATTCATGTGTGTATATATTTATATCATGGTATATGGACACATTTATCTGTTTTGTAGTAAATGCCTACTATTTTCTGTGTGCTTAAGCAAAGCAAGAATTTCATTGTCCTATACAGGGACACATGACAATAAACTCACTTGAACTTGAACTTGTTGAATACATGGGCTGAATCAGTTGCAAAGAGTTGTGGAAACAGTGAGGTGCCAAAAATCATCTGAGTTTTTTTTAAGGTCAACATAAAAATGTTTATGTTGACCATAACTTTTTTTTTAAAACTGTATTTAAAATGCAAGAAGAAAGTTTGTTTCATTAAGGGTGGCACAGCGATAGAGTTGCTGTCTTGCGGCATCAAAGTCCCAGGGTCTATCCTGACTCCATGTGTTGTCTGTACGGAGGTTGTATGTTCTCACTGTGACCATGTGGGTTTTCTTCAGGTGCTCTGGTTTCCTCCCACACTCCAAAGCTGTACAAGTTTGCAGGTTAAAATTTGGTTAAAATTCCCAATATGTAGGTCAATGCTAGTGTTGATCGCTCTTCGGTGCGGACTCAGTAGGCCAAAGGGTCTGTTTCTCCACTGTATCTCTAAAGTATTAAAAAAAGGTCAAGGAAAAAATGACGTTCAAGCTGTTAATCACCTATGGATATCCAAGATAGATTAGTAACAAACTTGCATGCAATATTCTGATATTGACTAGGTTGGCTGTATAAGAGCCTACGCCGCCCATGTCTCTGCACTTTGCATTTGCTAATCAGAAAGATTACAGCATAATTCAAATGTGAAATGACCATCTGGTTTTATAGCCTGGCAGCAGAGCTGCATCCCAAATACATGTGAGTTGGCACTGCGGAGGTTTAAAAGGCAGCTGTTCGATCGGCTCATTGAAAGATACAGCATGAAGAAGGGAAGCTACAATGGAGTGGCTGTGCTGGGAGAGGTTGTGTATTGAGGCGCAAGTGCTGTCTGCAAAGGTAAATATTGAGGCTTGGGCACTTCGAGGCTGAGCGTAAAATAAGATCAGATCTTTTATTTTCACAGGTTTCTCTCGTGGTCGTGCAGTGAAAATGGCAGTTAGGGCTTTGGTATGTTCCTGCAGAATGCAGGGAGTCGGAGAGACCTCCAGTGTCCCTGAGCATCTCGCACGTGGGAGGTGCGTCCAGTTGCAGCTCCTTACTAACCGCGAGAGGGGAAGTGAAAGCGTGAGGGAAGAATGAGAGTTATAGTCAGGTGGTCATACCTGAGATGCAGGTAGAAAGCAGATGGGAGTACTCAAAGAACGCAGGAATGCCCTGTGGCCATTCCCTTTCCAAACAGGTATATCTTTTTGGATATTGTTGGGGAGAGGGAGGGGGGGGGTGACTGTTTAAGGGAGAGCACCAGCAGCAGTCAGTCTGTGGCAACAGGCCTAACTCTGAGGCACAGCGGGGAAGGTGAAGTACTAGGTGTTAGAGGGACAGACGGGAGATTCTGTGGCTGCAAACGGGACTCTAGGATGGAGTGTTGTCACCCTGATGCCAGGTGTCCAGGATGTCGTGGAGTGGCTGCACAACATTCTCAAAGGGAGAGGGTGGGCAGCCCGAGTCATTGCGCACGTGGCCACAAATGGCATGGGTATGAAAAGGTATGAGGTCCTGCAGAGTGAATATAGGGGATTAGGCAAAAGGTGATGAAGCAGGACCTTGAGGTACTACATGCAAGTGAGGATAGGAATGGGAAGATAGGGTAGACAAATGAGTGGCTAAAGAGTTGGTGCAGGAGGCAGAGATACAGATTTTTGGACCATTGGCATCTCTTCTGGGCAGCGGTGATCTGTACAAGAGAGACGGGTTGCACCTGAACTGGTGGGGAACCCACATCCTTGCAGGAGGTTCTGCTAGTGCTACTTGGGAGGGTTTAAACTAGAGAGGCAGAGACAGGGAAGTGGGTACCAGAGCAGTATGTCAAAAATTGGAAAGAATGTATGAAGCTAGAGGTTATGACCAGTAAGTCTCAAAGGAAGGGCAGGCAGAGAGTGGACAAGGAACATGGTGAAACTGATGGTCTGTAGTGTGTTTATTTCAACACGAGGAGTATTGTGGCTAAAGCAGATGAACTACAGTGCTTCTTAAACTGGTGAATGGTTCACCCAAGGGTGAATTAAATTATTTTGGGGTGAATGAGTTAATTTATGTTTTTTGCTCATGTGACAAAATAAATTATATATAAAATTATACACAAGGGAGATTATGATGAAAATTACCAAAAAACATAAGGAAATTTAGTCGAGGGTGAATTAAATTTTGTGATAAAGACTCAAGGGTGAATGACACTGAAATAGTTTATGAGGCACTGAACTAGGATCGTGGATCAGTGCTGGGGACACTGGTGTTGTGGCTGTTTTGGAGACTTGGTTGCGAGACGGACACAACAGGGTCATCATTGCACGGTTTTGATGTTTCGGATTTGATAGAGGGAGGTAAAAGAGGTGGTGGATTTACTCAACTAATCGGGGAGAATAACACTTAGAGAAGACCTTCAGGAAGACAATCTGGGTAGAGCTGAAAAATTGGAAAGGTGCAGTCACTCTCATGGGATTGTACAATGCGCCTCCCATGTATATCTCTTGTCTTTGTGGTCAGGATTGATATGGATAATGTGCAGGAGGAGGAGATGAGCTAAACTTGGCAACATGTTTGGCATGCACATTGTGTGCTGAAGGGCCTGTTATTGTACTGTTCTATGTTCCGGAATGAATAATCAATTCATTTAATGGTTGCAAATGACTAGATGTAATAAGAGTTGTGTGTGCTGGACCATGGAAGGAATGATTTGTATATAAATTAGCTTGTGGACACTGCAGATACTGGAAGTTTGCTTAGAGTGCTGGAGTAACTCAGCGGGTCGGGTACCAACTCTGAAGGGCATGAATAGGCGATGCTTTGGGTCAGGACTCTTTAGGCTAAATGAGCTTCCTTAGCTGCCAAACCATTGATCAGTGTGAAGAAGTGTCCCAAACCAAAGTGTCACCTATACGTGTTCTCCACAGATGCTGCCTGACTCGCTGAATTACTCCAGTGCTTGGTGTCTTTCTTTGTAAACCAGCATTTGCAGTTCCTACTACCAGCTACATTCAAAATCCCCAGTGAAATGAATGTGGCAATTGAACACCATTGCCAATCACTTAATGCAATTCCTGGATGAAATAGCAGTGTATTTGAGTGACCCAGGAGTATAAATCTGAGATATAATGATCACGGTATGTTCCCTTTCTGTTGTTTCAACTCTTCATACTCTGCTTCATATTAATATGGTAAGTGATTGTTGACTTGGTGCCAAAATCCCAGTCGATTACCTGTGGAAAATTTAAGCATGCTTGAAATATCATACCCAAAGGTTCAAGTCCCTGACCTACATTAAGGAAATCCTGTAAGTCAGAGGAAGGCAAAGATGCGGTGCCAATTGCTTGCTAACAGTTTAAATTGACTGTGAACACAATTGGAAGTTGAGTGTCCGCAGTGACAAGAACTTCTTGTTCTGATAAGGTTGAGAAGCTCCTTAATCTCTGGATGCATAAAATGACTGATATGGGCAGCACAGTGGCACAGCGGTAGAGTTGCTGCCTTAGTGTCAGAGACCAGTGTTGATCCTGACTACGGGTGCTGTCTGTACGGAGTTTGTACGCTCTCCCTGTGACTGCGTTGGGTTTTCTCTGGATCTGACATTGGCCTTGATATGTGAGATTAATGTTGTCTGAGACTATGGGGCCCCACGAGAAGGCACATCGATGTTCTCTCTTGCGAAGCAAGCTTAAAAAGCATTGAGCTACTACTTGGTTTCGCCCTGCAGGAAGCAAGGGCTTTTTCAAAACCAGCCTTGTTGAAGTCTCAGGCTGTGATGAGAAAGGTGTTGGGATGCACCGTACTGTGTTTGTTGACCAGGGTGTGCTGCTCTTCCAGTGCTAACCGAAAGTCAGAAAGGGGGAATTATGTTGACTGCAGTCAGGATGATGGAGTTGAATTCCCCAAGGTGGTAGCTAGGGCAGCACTTCACAGCTAAATGCTCCAAGCGCAGTCAGCTTGAGTTGGACAAGACTGCTATGTTCGAGCACTGCAAGGCTTTCCCATGAGTCAGATGCAGCTGCCTCTCCAACTGCAATATAGCAAGCAGTATGCTGCCTTTTATTCCAAGAGTTCGGTACAAGTGTAAATCCATCTCATTGAAATGTATGAAATTCTTGTAGGGTATGACAGAGTAGATTCCCCTCTGGATGTGGAGTTTAGAAACTCACAGTTCACAGTCTTGAAACAATGGGGCATATTATTCGGGATGGCATTTCTTCAGCCAGCAGATGGTAAATTTTTAGCATTCCCTATGGGAGAGGCTGTTGAATTAAAATACAATGTTCAGGACTGTGTGTTTAATGGGTGTATAAGTGTTTAAGAAAATGTTCAAAGTGCATATAAGCGAATCTGAGTAAAGATCAGCCATAATTTAGTTAAATAGCAGAACAGACCAAAATGGAGAAATGTTTTACTTTTAGCTCTCAGCTCTCCTTCATTTCTCCTCATAAAAGCAACAGCCACAACCTGCTTCCTTGTGTGTGAAGTGTGATTCCAAAAGATCAATCTAATTGATGGTTGATCAATGTTGTACTATCTTTTGCAATCCTTTAATAAAGAATTCATATTAACTTCAGCTGCTTTCTCTAGAAGCTGTCGGGACAGAAGAGGTGTTTACACTGGGCGGCGGACTGGCTTGTGATGCGAATAGGGCTGTTGAGCCAAAACCAAAAAGGCCTAAGGCAGGCAACGCCATTGTAGTGGGAGACTCCATTGTGAGAGGTCAGGGGTTTCTGCGGCAACAGACGGGATGCGAGGATGGTGTGCTGCCTTCCTGGTGCCAGGATCCAGGATGTCACGGACAGAGTGCAGAAAATCCTCAAAGGCGAAGGTGAAACATAGAAACATAGAAACATAGAAATTAGGTGCAGGAGTAGGCCATTCGGCCCTTCGAGCCTGCACCGCCATTCAATATGATCATGGCTGATCATCCAACTCAGTATCCCGTACCTGCCTTCTCTCCATACCCTCTAATCCCCTTAGCCACAAGGGCCACATCTAACTCCCTCTTAAATATAGCCAATGAACTGGCCTCGACCACCCTCTGTGGCAGGGAGTTCCAGAGATTCACCACTCTCTGTGTGAAAAAAGTTCTTCTCATCTCGGTTTTAAAGGATTTCCCCCTTATCCTTAAGCTGTGACCCCTTGTCCTGGACTTCCCCAACATCGGGAGCAATCTTCCTGCATCTAGCCTGTCCAACCCCTTAAGAATTTTGTAAGTTTCTATAAGATCCCCTCTCAATCTCCTAAATTCTAGAGAGTATAAACCAAGTCTATCCAGTCTTTCTTCACAAGACAGTCCTGACATCCCAGGAATCAGCCTGGTGAACCTTCTCTGCACTCCCTCTATGGCAATAATGTCCTTCCTCAGATTTGGAGACCAAAACTGTACGCAATACTCCAGGTGTGGTCTCACCAAGACCCTGTACAACTGCAGTAGAACCTCCCTGCTCCTGTACTCAAATCCTTTTGCTATGAAAGCTAACATACCATTCGCTTTCTTCACTGCCTGCTGCACCTGCGTGCCCACTTTCAATGACTGGTGTACCATGACACCCAGGTCTCGCTGCATCTCCCCTTTTCCTAGTCGGCCACCATTTAGATAATAGTCTGCTTTCCTGTTTTTGCCACCAAAATGGAGAACCTCACATTTATCCACATTATACTGCATCTGCCAAACATTTGCCCACTCACCCAGCCTATCCAAGTCACCTTGCAGTCTCCTAGCATCCTCCTCACAGCTAACACTGCCCCCCAGATTAGTGTCATCCGCAAACTTGGAGATATTGCCTTCAATTCCCTCATCCAGATCATTAATATATATTGTAAATAGCTGGGGTCCCAGCACTGAGCCTTGCGGTACCCCACTAGTCACTGCCTGCCATTGTGAAAAGGACCCGTTTACTCCTACTCTTTGCTTCCTGTTTGCCAGCCAGTTCTCTATCCACATCAATACTGAACCCCCAATGCCGTGTGCTTTAAGTTTGTAAACTAATCTCTTATGTGGGACCTTGTCGAAAGCCTTCTGGAAGTCCAGATACACCACATCCACTGGTTCTCCCCTATCCACGCTACTAGTTACATCCTCGAAAAATTCTATAAGATTCGTCAGACATGATTTACCTTTTGTAAATCCATGCTGACTTTGTCCAATGATTTCACCACTTTCCAAATGTGCTGCTATCCCATCTTTAATAACTGACTCTAGCAGTTTCCCCACTACCGATGTTAGACTAACTGGTCTGTAATTCCCCGTTTTCTCTCTCCCTCCCTTCTTAAAAAGTGGGGTTACGTTTGCTAAAAGTGGGGTTACGTTTGCTAAAAGTGGGGTTACGTTTGCTACGTGAACATCCGGAAGTGGTAGTGCATGTCGGCACAAACGATGTCGGAAAGAAGGGGATGAATATTCTGCAGCGTGACTTTAGAGAGCTCGGAAAAATGCTGAAAAGCAGGACCTCCAGGGTTGTTATCTCCGGGTTGCTTCCAGTTCCTCGTGCTGGCGAGAGCAGGAACAGGGAGATACGGGACCTGAACGTGTGGCTGAGGAACTGGTGCACGGGGCAGGGATTTAGATTCTTAGATCACTGGGATCTGTTTTGGGGTAAGGGGGAACTGTACAAAAGGGACGGATTGTATCTTAACAGGTGTGGGACCAGCATTCTGGCAGGCAGGTTTGCCACTGCTACACGGGTGGTTTTAAACTGAATAAGGGGGGTGGGGTGTTTAATGGGCTAGTGGAGGATGGAGTTAAAGGGAAAGGGTTTCTTAAATGTGTGAGCGTAGAGACAGAGGGGTGTAAAATGAGGGTAGAAGCAATAGGTAGCAAGGTGAAAAGTAAAAGTGGCAGGCCGGAAAATCCAGGGCAAAAATCAAAAAGGGCCACTTTTCAACAAAATTGTATAAGGGGTAAGAGTGTTGTAAAAACAAGCCTGAAGGCTTTGTGTCTCAATGCAAGGAGCATTCGTAATAAGGTGGATGAGTTGAATGTGCAGATAGCTATTAATGACTATGATATAGTTGGGATCACGGAGACATGGCTCCAGGGTGACCAAGGCTGGGAGCTGAACATCCAGGGATATTCAATATTCAGGAGGGATAGAGAGAAAGGAAAAGGAGGTGGGGTAGCATTGCTGATTAGAGAGGAGATTAACGCAATGGAAAGGAAGGACATTAGTTTGCAGGATGTGGAATCGGTATGGGTAGAGCTGCGAAACACTAAGGGGCAGAAAACGCTGGTGGGTGTTGTGTACAGGCCACCTAACAGTAGTAGCGAAGTTGGAGATGGTATCAAACAGGAAATTAGAAATGCGTGCGACAAAGGCAAAACCGTTATAATGGGTGACTTCAATCTACATATAGATTGGGTGAATCAAATTGGCAGGGGTGCTGAGGAAGAGGATTTTTTGGAATGTATGCGGGATAGTTATCTAAATCAACATGTAGTGGAACCAACGAGAGAGCAGGCTATTTTAGACTGGGTATTGAGTAATGAGGAAGGGTTAGTTAGCAGTCTTGTTGTACGTGCCCCCTTGGGCAAGAGTGACCATAATATGGTTGAGTTCTTCATTAGGATGGAGAGTGACATTGTTAATTCAGAAACAATGGTTCTGAACTTAAAGAAAGGTAACTTTGAGGGTATGAGACGTGAATTGGCCAAGATTGACTGGCAATTAATTCTAAAAGGGTTGACGGTGGATATGCAATGGAAGACATTTAAAGACTGCATGGATGAACTACAAAAATTGTTCATCCCAGTTTGGCAAAATAATAAATCAGGGAAGGTAGTGCATCCGTGGATAACAAGGGAAATCAGGGATAGTATCAAAGCGAAGGATGATGCGTACAAATTAGCCAGAAAAAGCAGCATACCGGAGGACTGGGAGAAATTCAGAGACCAGCAGAGGAGGACAAAGGGCTTAATTAGGAAAGGAAAAATAGATTATGAAAGAAAACTGGCAGGGAACATAAAAACTGACTGCAAAAGTTTTTATAGATATGTGAAAAGAAAGAGATTAGTTAAAACAAATGTAGGTCCCTTGCAGTCGGAAACAGGTGAGTTGATCATGGGGAACAAGGATATGGCGGACCAATTGAATAACTACTTTGGTTCCGTCTTCACTAAGGAAGACATAAATAATCTGCCGGAAATAGCAGGGGACCGCGGGTCAAAGGAGTTGGAGGAATTGAGTGAAATCCAGGTTAGCCGGGAAGTGGTGTTGGGTAAATTAAATGGATTAAAGGCCGATAAATCCCCAGGGCCAGATAGGCTGCATCCCAGAGTACTTAAGGAAGTAGCTCCAGAAATAGTGGATGCATTAGTAATAATCTTTCAAAACTCTTTAGATTCTGGAGTAGTTCCTGAGGATTGGCGGGTAGCAAACGTAACCCCACTTTTTAAGAAGGGAGGGAGAGAGAAAACGGGGAATTACAGACCAGTTAGTCTAACATCGGTAGTGGGGAAACTGCTAGAGTCAGTTATTAAAGATGGGATAGCAGCACATTTGGAAAGTGGTGAAATCATTGGACAAAGTCAGCATGGATTTACAAAAGGTAAATCATGTCTGACGAATCTTATAGAATTTTTCGAGGATGTAACTAGTAGCGTGGATAGGGGAGAACCAGTGGATGTGGTGTATCTGGACTTCCAGAAGGCTTTCGACAAGGTCCCACATAAGAGATTAGTTTACAAACTTAAAGCACACGGCATTGGGGGTTCAGTATTGATGTGGATAGAGAACTGGCTGGCAAACAGGAAGCAAAGAGTAGGAGTAAACGGGTCCTTTTCACAATGGCAGGCAGTGACTAGTGGGGTACCGCAAGGCTCAGTGCTGGGACCCCAGCTATTTACAATATATATTAATGATCTGGATGAGGGAATTGAAGGCAATATCTCCAAGTTTGCGGATGACACTAATCTGGGGGGCAGTGTTAGCTGTGAGGAGGATGCTAGGAGACTGCAAGGTGACTTGGATAGGCTGGGTGAGTGGGCAAATGTTTGGCAGATGCAGTATAATGTGGATAAATGTGAGGTTCTCCATTTTGGTGGCAAAAACAGGAAAGCAGACTATTATCTAAATGGTGGCCGACTAGGAAAAGGGGAGATGCAGCGAGACCTGGGTGTCATGGTACACCAGTCATTGAAAGTGGGCATGCAGGTGCAGCAGGCAGTGAAGAAAGCGAATGGTATGTTAGCTTTCATAGCTAAAGGATTTGAGTATAGGAGCAGGGAGGTTCTACTGCAGTTGTACAAGGTCTTGGTGAGACCACACCTGGAGTATTGCGTAGAGTTTTGGTCTCCAAATCTGAGGAAGGACATTATTGCCATAGAGGGAGTGCAGAGAAGGTTCACCAGACTGATTCCTGTGATGTCAGGACTGTCTTATGAAGAAAGACTGGATAGACTTGGTTTATACTCTCTAGAATTTAGGAGATTGAGAGGGGATCTTATAGAAACTTACAAAATTCTTAAGGGGTTGGACAGGCTAGATGCAGGAAGATTGCTCCCGATGTTGGGGAAGTCCAGGACAAGGGGTCACAGCTTAAGGATAAGGGGGAAATCCTTTAAAACCGAGATGAGAAGAACTTTTTTTCACACAGAGAGTGGTGAATCTCTGGAACTCCCTGCCACAGAGGGTAGTCGAGGCCAGTTCATTGGCTATATTTAAGAGGGAGTTAGATGTGGCCCTTGTGGCTAAGGGGATCAGAGGGTATGGAGAGAAGGCGGGTACGGGATACTGAGTTGGATGATCAGCCATGATCATATTGAATGGCGGTGCAGGCTCGAAGGGCCGAATGGCCTACTCCTGCACCTAATTTCTATGTTTCTATGTTTCTATCATCTCTGCTCTATTATTTTTGTAATGAATTTCATCAGGTTTAGTCACGTATGCCTTGTCATTGATCAACCTTGTTAACGGTTCCTCGTGCTCTTTAATCAGACAATATTTTTCTACTGCTGAATTGCGACTGACTAGTCCTGAATGACGTCCTATTCCCACGTCCCCACCCTTACTGGATCTGAGACAGAGCCTGGCATTAATATTGTTTCTCCAAATCTTTTACAGACAAGATGGTCCTTGGGATTGAATTGGACGTTACATAGATTCCCATGATTTCCTGATCCTAAGATTATTTGTTATTTTTCAATTGCAGATTTACCGCGAGGAGGATACGTGGATTGATTATGCATTGGAGCATAGCAACCTTCCAGCATGGATCAAGCTGCACGACAAATGTCTCTTGCCATCTCCCTACAGCGTCCCATCTTCATACTGCTTATGCTGGTGACAGTGTTTATGCTGTATATAAGCTTTCCAAATGTGAAGGTGTGCAAAATGAATAAATGTTTTCCGATAGTCTGAATCACCAACTCTGCCTCCCTCTACATGAGTGCTCTGTTGATAATTCTCAGCTTTTATTTGATATTTTAATTTGCAACAGATGGTCTGTTTAAAAAAATAAAATAACTTTCTAAAACCTTGGAGTGGTCCCCTCCCCCCCCACCATTCTTTTAAAATTTAATATATTTTGTTTTGTGATCTGGGCATTGTGGGCAAGGCCAACATTTATTGCCCATCCCTTATTACCCTTGAGGGAAGTTGGTAGTGAGCCTCTGCCATGGACCACTGCAGTCATTAGATTCATAGCGTGATACAGTGTGGAAATAAGCCCTTCGACCCAACGTGCCCACACTGGCCAACATGTCCAATCTCCACTAGTCCCACTTGCTGCCGTTTGGTCCATATCCCTCCAAACCTGTCCTATCCGTTCTGATGAAAATATTTCCGCAATGATATTGGGTCAAGAGTTCCAGGATTTTGATCTGGCAATGATGATATTTCCAAGTCAGGATGTTCTGCTTGGTGAGGAATGGTTATTCACTATGACCCTTGTCCTTGGTCATAGAGGTGAGATTGGATGATGTTGCTGCAGTCACCCAACATTATGTTGACTGCAGTCAGGGTGATGGAGTTGAATTCCCCAGGGAGGTAGCTAGGGCAGCACTTTACAGCTAAATGCTCCAAGCGCAGTGGGTTTTATAGATTGGTACACGATGCAGTGTCAAACTTTACAGAATCAAGCTAAAGTAGGGATGGAATAATAGGCATTTTGATGATGGAGAAGCTGTAGTTGAGAGTATCTGACCATCTGGTGTTGTAGGAAATGTGCTGGTGATAGTTTAATAATAATAATAATGGATGGGATTTATATAGCGCCTTTCTAATACTCAAGGCGCTTTACATCGCATTATTCATTCACTCCTCAGTCACACTCGGTGGTGGTAAGCTACTTCTGTAGCCACAGCTGCCCTGGGGCAGACTGACGGAAGCGTGGCTGCCATTCTGCGCCTACGGCCCCTCCGACCACCACCAATCACTCACACACATTCACACACATTCACACACAGGCAAAGGTGGGTGAAGTGTCTTGCCCAAGGACACAACGACAGTATGCACTCCAAGCGGGTTTCGAACCGGCTACCTTCCAGTCGCCAACCGAACACTTAGCCCATTGTGCCATCTGTCGTCCCTAGTTTGGCAGTGACTTCTTCAAACTAACTTTGTTAAAAGATATTTGGACCAGTACATGGATAAGAAAGGTTTAGAGGAATACGGGTCAACCACAGGACATGGGGACTAGCGTAGCTGGGGCTTCTTGGTCGGCATGGCAAGTTGGGCCAAAGGGCCTGTTTCTGTGTTGTGTGACTTTATGAAACACTGGTTTTTATGAATTATTGACTTCAATAAGGAATTTACAAAGTGACCTGGTTGTGTTTATGCACATGTTTATTACACTATTACAATCCATGTTCTCAGGATATCAATATCTAAATCCAAATTTTATTAGTTATTTATGTTATGACATCGGTTGTGCATACCAAATCTCGTTGCGCTTATGTGCAATGACAATAAAAGATATTATTATTATTATTATATTATTATTATTATGGAGGCAAACCGCCAAGTGCTGCCGGCAAATGTTATGTTAACTTTTAGAACAATATATTTGATGACAGAGGTAAAGAGATCATAATGCAATTGTTTAACACCCACAGATTGCACCTGAATAAGATAAAATTCCTGGACACATACTTTATGTAGATGGGTTGGTTAGTAAGTTTGCAACCGACACCAACATTGGTGGGAGTTGCGGACAATGAGGAGGGGTGTCAAAGTACACAGTGGGAAATAGATCTGCTTCAGAAATTGCAGATGGAGTTTAATATGAGCAAGTGTGAGATATTCCACTTTGAGAGAAAGTATATAGTTAATGGCAAGACATTTAACAGCATTGATGTACAGAGGGATCTTGGGGTCCCGGTCTATAGCTCCCTGAAAGTAATATCACAAGTAGATACAATGGTAAAGAGGATGTATGGTATTTAGACAATAGGTGCACGAGTAGGCCATTCGGCCCTTTGAGCCAGCACCGTCGTTCAATGTGAACATGGCTGATAATAGCCATTAGACAATAGGTGCAGGAGTAGGCCATTTGGCCCTTCGTGCCAGCACCGCCATTCAATGTGATCATGGCTGATCATCCCCAATCAGTACCCCATTTCTCCCCATATCCCCCGACTCCGCAATCTTTAAGAGCCCTATCTAGCTCTCTTTTGAAAGTATCCAGAGAACTGGCCTCCACCGCCCTCAGAGAATTCCACAGACTCACAACTCTCTGTGAGAAAAAGTGTTTCCTCGTCTCCGTTCTAAATGGCTTATCCTTATTCTTAAACTGTGGCCCCTGGTTCTGGACGCCCCCAACATCGGGAACATGTTTCCTGCCTCTAGCGTGTCCAAACCCTTAATATTCTTATATGTTTCAATAAGATTCCCTCTCATCCTTCTAAGTATACAAGCCCAGCCGCTCCATTCTCTCAGCATATGACAGTCCCGCCTTCCCGGGAATTAACCTTGTAAACCTACGCTGCACTCCCTCAATAGCAAGAATGTCCTTCCTCAAATTAGGGGACCAAAACTGCACACAATACTCCAGGTGTAGTCTCACTAGGGCCCTAAACAACTGCAGGAAGACCTCTTTGCTCCTATACTCAACTCCTCTTGTTATAAAGGCCAACATGCCATTCGCTTTCTTCACTGCCTGCTGTACCTGCATGCTTACTTTCATTGACTGAAGAACAAGGACCCCCAGATCCCGTTGTACTTCCCCTTTTCCCAACGACACCATTTAGATGGTAATCTGCCTTCCTGTTTTTGCTACCAAAGTGGATAACCTCACATTTATCCACATTAAACTGCATCCGCCATGCATCTGCCCACTCACCCAACCTGTCCAAGTCGCCCTGCATTCTCATAGCATCCTCCTCACAGTTCACACTGCCACCCAGCTTTGTGTCATTTGCAAATATTGCCCGCTGAATAATGAGGGTCTAAAGGAGTGAAACTTGCCACATTCAAGAGTAGCTAGATGAGTACTTGAAGAGCCACAACCTGCGAGTCCATGCCCATGAGCTGGTGGGATTAACCCAAGTTGTTGCTGGCAAGGGGTTGACAGGGCAATGGCCTTACTGAGCTCAAAATGACTATGATCCTATGAAAGGAGTCTTTGGATGGTGTCCAGGAATGGGAACCCTGACTGGTGATCCAATCTCTCCTTTACTAACTTGAGCGTGAGAAGATAAACATTGGGACTTTGCAGGTCTGGTAGTCTTGAGAGGTTGTCTCAAACTCATTGAGTTCACTGGAACTTATTGGGCAGGTGTTCTATGGGCTTATTTCTTCTCCTTTTAGTCCACAGTAGTAACACAGCTAGTGTTTTGATGAGAAGAGGTGTTTTTTTTTTTGTTGGGGGGGAGGAGGGGGGAGGAGGGGATGTGAATGTAATGGGTACAAACAAATCTGTTCATTACAATTCTTTCTGCAGTTCAATATAAATCTAATTTCTGGATCAGACTCGCACTGGATCAGATATCCGTCTCCAAAGGTTTATTCCACAATGCAGCTAGCTGGTCAGAAGACTGATTGGATACACAAACTGGTACAATTTGGCTATCTGAATCACAGTTTCAGCCCTGAGGAGAGATCGGAGGGAACAATGCTGATGAATATGATTGGGTGGCCAAGGCCTCCCATTTCCAAGGTGCCCCTTTTGAAGAGCAGCGACCCATCGGGTGTTCACTTTGTTATTTTAGATTCTGGGAAGACTTTCTATGTCGGCGATCAAATGCAAGTGATGCTGCGTATGTTTGATTTTGAAGGAAATCCGAAACAATATGGGGGCGATTATATCCAAGCACGGATCCACACCCCAGAGTTAAAGGCCGGCTCAGCAGGAACGGTCATAGATAACCAAAATGGATTTTATTATATAAATTTTACTTTACTTTGGCCGGGGAAAGTCAAAGTGTCGGTTACCTTGGTTCATCCCAGTGAAGGGGTCCAAGTGCTTCACAGACTACGGGAGGAGCGGCCAGATAGAGTGAACTTTAAAAGTGCCTTCAAATTCGGGTCTATCTCGGAGACCACCGTGTGCAATCTTTACTTGTCTCCCACAAAGCCACTCTGCAACTTTACAGATCTCAGGACTGGGGAGCCCTGGTTCTGTTACAAACCAGAGAAACTTCCCTGCACTTCTCGTATCAACCATGCGAAAGGAGCATATGTGAAAGGCCTTTTAAATGGAGATGAGATTAGTTTATTCAGAAGGTTTGTGACCTCTTTTATTCATATTTTGTCTCTTTCATATTCTGAGCAAAGTTCTGACAACCAAGCAATGGCAACTGAACTATCAGCACTGGGATATGGTTAAACAACGACCATGCAATATTCAAAACGACACAAAGTGCAGGAGGAACTCAGTGGGTCAGGCAGCATCTCTGAAGAGCATGGATCTCCAGATTTGCATTTTGGGTTTCGCTGAGTTACTCCTACACTTTGTGTCCTTTTGTGTATTAACAAGCATCTGCAATTGTTTGTTTCTATATCTAGACCATGTAATCTTTCCTGGAGTATGACGGTATTTTACAATAACATGTATTGAAAGTCTGTTTAACATCAGGTCATAAGGGATAGGAGTAGAATTATGCCATTCGGCCCATCATGGCTGATCTATCTCTCCCTCCTAACCACATTCTCCTGCCTTCTCCCCATAAACTTTGACACATGTACTCATCAAGAATCTATCTATCTCTGCTTTAAAAATATTCACTGACTTGGCCTCCATAGCCTTCTGTGGCAAAGAATTCCACAGATTCACCATCCTCTGACTAAAGAAAATTTTCCTCAGCTCCTTCCTAAAAGAACGGCCATAGTAAAAAAATTCCTTTGGGTTTTATAGAAGTATTAACCTACAAAACTGGACTCCAAGCCTTGTAAGGACATAATGGAGCAGATGAACAAAAGGTCTGTTTTAAGAAACATGTTACATTTTATGAGTCAAGATAGCTGGAGTAAATCAGTGGGTCAGGCAGCATCTCTGGAGAAAATGGATAGGTGATATTTCAGGTGGCGACACTTCTTCAGAGTCGAAGAGAGTCAAGGTTTGGGGAAAGAATTCCAGGACCTGCAGGTGTAGCTAAAAACAGCAGCAAGATTGGGAGGAGAGGAGAGATCCACAAGGTCAAAACTTGAGTTAAGCAGAAAACTAAGGGTTACATGATGGGGAGGAATGATGCGATGGAAAGATTTAAAAGCCCTCTCTACATTGATTTTGGTTCTTATTTCTTTGAATAATTTCAGTTGCTTTCCCAGTGAAGAATGTAGAATTACAAAGCAATGAACTACTGTTTTGGTGTGCTTATTATTGTCACATGCACTGAGGTACAGTGAAAATCTTTGTTTTGCTTGCTGTCCCAACAGATCATATAATAACCTACGGAAATATAATCATCAAACTTCAGTACAATAGGTTAAACAAAGCGCAAGATACACATGCAGAATATAGTTCTCGGCATTGTAGTGCAGGGCGGTGAATCTGTGGAAATCTTTGCCACAATAGGCAGTGGAGGCAAAGTCAGTGGATATATTTAAAGCAGAAATAGATAGATTCATAATTAGTACAGGTGTCAGAGGTTATGGGGGAGAAGGCAGGAGTATGAAGTTAGGAGGGAGAGATAGATCAGCCATGATTGAATGGCGGAGTAGACTTGATGGGTCTACTCCTACCACTTACGATCTTATGCATCAGTTTCATAGAAAAAGGCCAATGGCTGCAATGGGGTAATCAGCCAGTACCCTTACCTTATGGAAGTCTGTTAATGGAGGGGAAGAGGATGTACCTAAGTCTGGTGCATGCTTTCAAGCTTCTGTATCATCTGCACGATGGGAGCGGGGGGAAGGTGGAATGACTGGAATGGGACGTCTTTAATTATGTTGGCTGCTTTTCTGAGATGCTCAAATTGTGAGATTAATTGGGACAGACTTCCCATGTGATTCTTAGATGAGATATTGCCATAGACAGTTATCCCATGGATACAGCTGCGGTAGATGTTTAGGCCACTGGGTACGGCTCTGGTCTCCTTTTTATAGGAAGGGTGTCATTAAACTTGAACGAGTGCAAAAAAGATTTACAAGCCATGTTACCTGGCCTTCTTTCCCCCTGTTACCAGCTTCTGGGCCCTTCCATGACCCAGGGTACTGTCCGATTCACCTCTACCCCTTGAAAACATTAAACTTGATCTATGGAACTGATGTGCTACAATGCTGAAGGCTATATTCTGCACTGTTTCTTCCCCTTTACTCTCTCTATTGTACATGAGTTTGACGATTGTATTTATATAAGGTATACCTGGTCTGTTTGGATAGAATGCAAAACAAAGCTTTTCACTGTACCTCGGTACATGTGACATTAATAAATCCAAATCTAAATGTATGACTATTAAATGCTTTTGACTCTCATTGTGGGCCAGGGCTAACTGGGTGGGTTCCCTTCTGGCCCATTATAATTATTACACTCTGTACTCAACTCCAGACTTTAGGACTATCCTGATCCCAGGGCCTACTCTCCCCACTCTTTTTGTGTCTTGACTTCCCCGACCATTATTCTTTCTCTTTCCTCCACCACATTCTGCTTCCCATTCTTCTACCCAACTATGAGTGTGGCTATCCATTGACACGGATGACTGATAAGTTCAAAGATTTCTGAAATAATACAAATGGTGCCCTGCAGTTGATATCCACAGTTTCCCTGGTGAAACTCCTCCCTATCCGTCCCATAATAATAACTGGCACTTGCATGATTTTAACTTATCTTTGGGATAATACTTATCTTTGGGATAATATTGACTTAAGTAGATATTAAGTTACTTTGAGGGAATGGACTGGATTCAGGAAATATTATGTATCTATGATAAGTTTTTAATTGTACTAGCAGTGGTTAAAAGTTCACCATGTTTTTCTTTCAGGGGATCCAACCTCAAGCAACCTATGTTACCCAATAGCTTGGGTTATATAACAGTAGAGCCTTCACCTCATGCAGGTAAGTTAGGATGTAAATTATTGACTATTATTGGAGCTGTTATATATGTTCTTCCAAATTTGTGTTTTTAATTGAACTTTAGGGTAGCACAATGGCTATGCAATTAGAGCTTTGGTCTTTTGGTCCAGGTTCAATGATGACCTCTGGTGTTGTGTGTGTGACGTTTGTACTGAGTTGTTTTGGAAATGTAACCAAGAGGTTGAATGGGGAAGAGTTGTAGGAGTGGTATATATAAACTTGAGCCTTTATGGTTCCTCATGGTAGGTTGCTCTGACAGGTTAGATCACATGGGATCCAGAGGGAGCTAGCAAACTATACATACTTGCCTTCATGGTAGCCTCACCTCAAGCAGAGACTGGTGGGGGGAGTTTGTTTTGGCCTGTGACTAGACGTGTACTTTGGGTATTGGCCGGGCCGTTTGCTGTTTGTCATCCACGGGAATGTGCAAGGCATGATTAGCAACTTTGCAGTTGACCCTATAGTAGGTGGTATCTTAGTCAGTGAAGTTTGGTTATCAAGACTTACAGCAAGATCTTGAACTGTGTGTTCAATCCAGATCAGTCTGAATTTGCATTTTGGGAATTCAAACCAAGACAGAACTTTAAAAGTGAACATTGTGCAGAGGGATTTTGTAGTACAAGTACACATTGCCCTAAATTAGCATCGGAGCTAGAAATTGTAAAGAAAGCTTTCGAGATGTTGACTTTCATCAGTCAGGGTATTGCACATAGAAATTGAGACAATATTGCAGTTGTTCAAGATGCTGGTGGGGCTGCACTTGGTGTATTGTGTTCAGTTTTGGTCACCCTGTGATAGGAAGGATGCCATTAAGTTGGAAACCATGCCGAGATTTATGAGGATGTTACCAGGATTTGAGGGCCTGAGCTATAGGGAGAGGTTGGACAGGCTAAGACTTTATTACTTGGAGCGCAGCAGGCTGACAGGTGATCATATAGAGGTGTTTAAAATCAAGAGGGAATTAGATTGGGTGAATGCACGGTCTTTTTCCCAGGGTAAGAAAAGCACGAACTAAAGGGCATAGGTTTAAGGTGAGATGGGAAAGATTTAGTAGAAACCGGAGGGGCAACATTTTCACTGAGGGTGGTGGGTATATGGTACAAGCTGCTAGAGGAAGTTGTGGAGGCAACAATTGAGAGAAATGTGAATGTGCACATGTATAGGAAAGGTTTTGAGGTATATGGACCAAATTCAGGTAAACGGGACTAGCTTGGATGGGGCATCTTGATTGCAGGGCCGGTGCTAGGAATTGCGGGGCCCAATTAGAAAACTGATGGCGGGGCCCCTACTCTACAAAAGTAAAATGCTCGTCTTTAACCAAAAAAAACATTAAATGCTTGATATACTAAGATTTTGAAAAACTATATGAAAGTTTTATTTTTTTTAATACAAAGTAAGGCAATTACAGACATACTGATTATACACAGGTCTTTTAGAAAAATACTTTTCTGGCTTTTTTATTTGCAAAGTCTCTCAAAATATTTTCAAGGTCAATGGTTTTAGCAATGTCATTTTCTATAGATATCATTGCCAAATTGTTTAGTCTCTCTTGTGAAATTGTTGACCGTAAGTATGTTTTAATCAGTTTTAGTTTTGAAAAACTTCTTTCACCTGATGCGATTGTTACAGGCATTGTTAAGTAAATCCTCAAAGCAATAAAAACATTAGGAAATGCTGTAAATCGATTGTTTACTATCAGGTATTCAAACAGAGCATGAGGCTTAATGATACTGGAGGGAAGAAAAGGTTTCAGAGCTTCAAGTTCTTCAGCCAATAGGATATGTTTACATTAATTACATTCATTACAAACAGGTAATTCCTAGCCAAACCTACCGCTAGATAAATTTTGAGTCGTCTAACGAAACCAAACCAAACCAAACCTAACCTGCGATTGAACTTTTCATAATATAACATTAATTTAGGCCACATGTCGCGGACTACTTACCCGGGCGGAATGATTTGGCGGCGCCGGGCTGAAGGATTTGCCGACGGTAATGCGGTGCGTTCCCCAAAAGTAAAAACTACCCTATATAAGTATCCATGGAACACGAAAAATAATCATTATATTCAGAATCAGCTATTCCACCCACAAGCCATTTTTGATGCATTGTTTACATTCATGACAGCTGATCGTAGGCTAGACATATTTCCATTTCCATGGCTAATTTCGTACTGTTCTTATGTAGTCTTTCTCTATGATATCCCAAACACTCTCTAACACTGTCATATTATTATCATGCACTAAATATATATAAATATCCATGGAACACGATAAATAATCGGTATATTCTGAACCAGCTGATCACTCACCAACCATTATTTCGTCTTCGGAGACGCACAATATTCACAGTCATATGTCATTTATATGGCTAATTAGCCCACTCTTTCTGTTTCGTTTTTTTCTATACACTAATGTTTTGTAAAATTATGTTGTTACAGCACAATATATCCTTAAATACGTGACAAAACACGATATATCCAAAGAGCAATGATACTCACTTGAAGAAAACAGTCTTTACACAATATACAAGGAACTTAAAGTACGACACATAAAAAATGAGTCGCTATTCAGATAATAGTCTACTTTCCTGTTTTTGCCACCAAAGTGGGTAACCTCACATTTATCCACATTATACTGCATCTGCCATGCATTTGCCCACTCACCCAGCCTATACAAGTCACCTTGTAGCCTAGTTTAGAGGGGTTTAAACGGTTTAGAGATGTTTAGAGGGCTTCAGATAGGTTTAGAAGTGTTCAGAAGTGTTGTAGAGGGAAATAGGGGGGCTAGAGGGGGTATAGAGGTGTTCCGAGGGTACCAGAGGGGTTTAGAGACGTTATAAGCCCCCCGTAAGAAATTGTATTTCTCTGAAATTGAAGATAGACATAAAGCTGGAGTAACTCAGCAGGACAGGCAGCGCAGCGACTCTGGAGAGAAGACCCTTCTTCAGACTGAATTGAACTCTCGTCGGTGAGAGTACTTGTGATTGTCTGAAGACGGGTCTCGACCAGAAACGCAACCATCTCCCCAGAGCCGCTGCCCGTCCCGCTGAGCCACCTTCAACTTCAGAGCCAAACAAAAAACACAGAGTGCTGGAGGAACTCAGCGATCAAGGCGGCTGCCTCACCCGCTGTGTTTCTCCAGCATTTTTGTCTACCGCTAAACGTCAATGATTCCTGGAATGCTGAGGCAGCAGGGTGATAGTGAGGGAGTGGGAGAGCTAGAGAGAGACGAGATGGTGAGCGGGAGAGAGAGAAGGAGGGAGAGAGAGAGCAAAACACAGGGAGACACAACGTGGGTCGGTAGGTGAATGACCAACCTGCCCACCAGGAAGAAGCCCCTTCTCGCAGTCCGGGACCCTCACTCATGATGGTGGGTTTAAAGAAATTCTCAACGTGTCATCGATCTACATTCCTCAGTAAATGTAATTGTGTTTTAAACAAGTATTTATGACGCCGCGTGAATTTTATACAAAGGAACACGGCGTCATTAATACTCATTCAAAACACAATAACATTCACTGAGGAATGTGGATGGATGCAGATTGATATAACAACTTGTTAACTACTTCATGTTAAGAAGTGCTAACAGTACTAGTTAACAAATCGGTCATTATGGATTCAGATTTAAATTTCGACAGTCACATCAAATCAGTAACAAAATCGGCCTACTATCACCTCAAAAACATAGCAAGATTAAGAGGACTCATGTCAGCTCAAGATTTAGAAAAACTTGTACATGCCTTTATTAATAGTAGGCTAGATTATTGCAACGGTCTCCTTGCAGGTCTTCCAAAAAAAACTGTCAGGCAGCTACAGCTTGTTCAGAACGCTGTTGCTAGAGTTCTAACAAAGACCAAAAAATTTGAGCATATTACACCAATTCTTAAATCCTTACATTGGCTCCCTGTATGTCAGAGAATTGATTTTAAAATCCTGCTGCTCACCTATAAATCACTACATGGTTTAGGGCCAAAGTATATCACTGACATGCTTCCACTATATAAGCCTTCTAGACCGCTAAGATCTTCTGAAACCAATCTGCTAGTGATTCCCAGAGTAAATACAAAACATGGGAAAGCAGGATTTAGTTACTATGCAACAAATAGCTGGAATAAACTTCCTGAAGATTTAAGACTTGCCTCAACTTTGACCACTTTTAAAACAAGACTGAAAACTTTTATGTTTACTTTAGCTTTCAGCTAAATCTTAACTACATTGCACCTTTAACTTTTGCACTTTTTATAATGCATTTTTAATTTTGTTTTTCTTTTCTTTTAGTTCTTCTATTTTATTTCATTTTATTGTTTCATTTGTTGTATGACATGTTTTTATGTGAAGCACTTTGAGTCTGCCTCGTGTATGAAATGTGCTATATAAATAAAGTTGCCTTGCCTTGCCTTGTGTCTGATGGCCGTGCAGCGGTTGTTATACATGTTCGTTTAAAAAAAAAATCCGGATGGCGAATTAAAAAAAATACGGAACATTAGTGCGGGGCCCCCATTAGGCGCGGGGCCCAATTGGGGGCAATCGGTCAAATCGGCTTAAAGCCGGCCCTGCTTGATTGTCATGGATGAGTTGGGCTGAAGAGCTTGTTCCATGTTGTATAATTCTATGAATCTATCACTACCCCTAATGTAAATGGGTGATAGGGGTTGATGGGCATATGAGAATGTGGTACTGGAAAATAAGCGGGCAAATGGGACATTGCTTTTGTTACAATGCGACCAGGCAGTGAATAGGTGCTCAGTATGGTGTCAAGATTACATAAGCACAGTTGGATGCTTGTTTGTGAACTCTTCTATAGGGAATCCATTTGTAGTTGGTGCTATAAGCAGAAAAATGTATGCTTTTCAAAAATTGTAACTGACAGTTTCCTAGTCATTCATATCTAAGCTACGTAAATGGATAACGTCTCTCATTTCTTGCATGATCAGATTTTTATTTTTTGCAGTTGGAGTTTCCAAAGAATGTGTCCGAGGAATGCCATTGCTGTCACCGTCTGGCTATTATTACAAGGACCTGTGGAATCCAATTACCTGCAATATTCGTCGCTTTGAGACCTCTAAAAAAATTACAGACTGTCTTCGTGGGAAAAAGGTTTATTTATTTGGAGACTCGACTATACGTCAGTGGTTTGAATATTTGACAATGTTTGTGCCAGGTTAGATTTAACTGCTTTTCTGTGTCTTTTTATTGTAACTACCTGTATTTATTGTCGTTTATATGTATTGATTGCACTGTTTAAGAGGTGGGTGATTTTTTAAAGTGCTTTGGGGATTTAAAATTAATATAGGGATTAATTTGAACTGGAAACATCAGATAGAAAATTGTAGACGTGAGATCTCTCAGGAGAAGCATGAAGGAGAAACATCTCTCATGAAGTATTCTGTCTTGGATGTGGAAATGTATGAATTGGGAGCAGGACCTGGCTGTTCGGCCCTTCAAGTTGCTCCTGCATTCAGTAAGATCAGTGCTAATCTATCCTCTGAATTCTGAATTTCTGATTACATGTGATAACCTTTCAACCCCTTGCTAATCATGAATCAATCCTTAAATTCCCTTAATTCTCTGTTTCCACCATTTTTATAGAAGGAGGGTTCCAAGAGTTAGATATTCTTAGCAAAAAAAAATTGTCTTGCTGCATGGCTGAGAATTTAGTGGCAGCAGTTTTACCGACCTATTTGATGTCATTCTTATGACCATCTAGGGCAGCACAGTGGCCCAGCGGTAGAGTTGCTGCCTTAAAGCACCAGAAACACAGCTTTGATCCTGACTATGGGTGCTGTCTATACGGAGTTTTTACGTTCTCCCCGTGACCTGCGTGGGTTTTCTCTGGTTTCCTCCCATACTCCAAAGACTCCGACTCTGGTTTGTAGGTTCATTGACATGGTATGATTGCAAATGTTCCCTAGTGTGTGTAGGATAGTGTTAATGTGTGGGAACCGCCTGTCGGCGCGGACTCGGTGGACTGAACGGCCTGTATTAAACTTTTTGGGTGTTGTGCAGTAGAACCATAAATCTTCCAGTGAACCTGGAAAGTTTGAAGGCAGTGCAAGAACCAGTTCCCAGATTGTTAGTCATAGTCATACAACGCAGAAAATAGCCCTTCAGCCTACTTCATCCGTGCCGATCAAGATGCCCCATCTAAGTTGATCCCATATCCCTCTGAGCATTTCCCATCCATGTACCTGTCCAAATGTCTTTTAAATGCTGTTATAGTACCTGCCTCAACTACCTCCTCTGGCTACTTGTTCCATACACCCACTATGTGGAAAATGTTGCTTCTCAGGTTTATGTTAAATTTTGCATGAATTAAAACAATGGCCTTACCTGAAGGATGTCAAGATATCTGAAATAAATTCTAATGTTGATCTACTTATCGGAATGAATGTTTTGAAGGCTTTGGAACCTATACAGATTGTTAGGAGCCAAGGTGAAGGACTGTATGCTACGAAAACCCGACTTGGATGGGTTATCTATGGCTCCTTGAAAAGGAACCACGAATTTCTCACAATTTTGTTAGCCCTTGCTGTCTCCTCCCCTTCCTACCTCTCCCTCAGCCCTCGGGCTCCTCCTCCTCCTTTTTCCTTTCTTCTCCCCGCCTCCCCCCCACCCCCCATGAGTCTGAAGAAGGGTTTCGGCCCGAAACGTTGCCTATTTCCTTCGCTCCATAGATGCTGCTGCACCCGCTGAGTTTCTCCAGCATTTTTGTGTACCTACTGTGTATCATGTTGTCACTTGCGGGCAGAGCACCAAGGGAAATTCCTTGTATGTGAATATGCTTGGCCAATAAACATATTCATTCATTCATTTTCATCTTGAGTTCCTCAATGAGTGCACCGACGACATGACTTTGCATTGCGGAAAATACCGATAAGGTCCTTTTCTGGTGCACGTGTCAGCTGGGGAGAGCGTAATGATGGATAAAGAGAAGGAAAAGGGAGACCACAAGTAATAATAATAATAATGGATGGGATTTATATAGCGCCTTTCTAATACTCAAGGCGCTTTACATCGCATTATTCATTCACTCCTCAGTCACACTCGGTGGTGGTAAGCTACTTCTGTAGCCACAGCTGCCCTGGGGCAGACTGACGGAAGCGTGGCTGCCAATCTGCGCCTACGGCCCCTCCGACCACCACCAATCACTCACACACATTCACACACAGGCAAAGGTGGGTGAAGTGTCTTGCCCAAGGACACAACGACAGTATGCACTCCAAGCGGGATTCGAACCAGCTACCTTCAGAAGTGGTATACCCTTTCTGAACTTTGCCAGTCTGTACTTACTGCTGTGCTCCACTGGGCAATTTCTGTCTTTTAACTCTTCGTTAGATTAGCCGGCTGCTATTTCTCTGACTTTGTGGCGTTGCTGAAGTGAACCTCCCCAGTTTCAAGTCTGCTATCGTCAGCAAGGTTATGACTAACTAAATCCAATAATGTCTTTTTGTTGTTGTTTTTTTTCAGGTCTCAGGAAATTGGATCTTGGCAACTTGGAGAAGATTGGCCCTCACCTGGCAGTGGACACGAAAAACAACATCATTGTGAAATACTGTCCCCATGGCCCACCCATCCGATTCACCACCATATCGAGCCCGGACCTGCGCTACATTGCAAACGAGCTGGATGGAATTAAAGGAGGAAAAGACACCGTTGTAGGCATCACCTTATGGTCCCATTTCAGTACCTTCCCCATTGAAGTGTATATCCGAAGATTGCAGAATATCCGGAGATCCATTTTGCAACTGCTGGGCAGGAATTCGGATACGGTGGTTGTGCTGAGGACTGCTAACCCCCAGGCCCTTCCAGGAGAAGTTAGTCTCTACAACAGCGACTGGTTCTCCTATCAGCATGACACCGTGATGAGGAAAATGTTCACGGGCATCAACGTGGCATTTGTGGATGCATGGGAAATGACAGTAGCCCACTACCTGCCTCACGAGCTGCACCCCAAAACTGTTATTATAAAGAATCAAATGGATGTGTTTCTTTCACATGTCTGTCCTGCTAGAAAGAAATGATTTTTTGCACTTGGGTTAAGCCAAGAAGTCACATGATCCCGCCACCAGTCACACTTTCTGCTTTCTGCAGAGACCGCTCTCGTTGTAACTCCCTGGTCTGCTCATCCCCTCCCCTCCATGTTCCCTTCAACTTCCATGTTCCGTTTACTTTCCCTTCCAACCGTAAGGAGGCGTAAGATCTGACCCTTGAAGTCCTCCCCCTCCCCATCCAGGGACCTAATAAGCCCTTCCAAGTGAGATGGGTATTCACCTGGAACTCATCCAATCTACTACACCATCGAACTCATCCAATACACTACACCATCGAACTCATCCAATACACTACTACATGTGCTGCTCATGCTGTGGCTTTGTCTACATCGGCGAACCCAAGTGTGGTCTATTGTGACCAATTCGTGGAGCATCTGTCCCCTCTCTCCCTCTCTCCCTCTCTCCCTCTCTCCCTCTCTCCCTCTCTCCCTCTCTCCCTCTCTCCCTCTCTCCCTCTCTCCCTCTCTCCCTCTCTCCCTCTCTCCCTCTCTCCCTCTCTCCCTCTCTCCCTCTCTCCCTCTCTCCCTCTCTCCCTCTCTCCCTCTCTCCCTCTCTCGATCGATATTTCATCTCTTATTTCCACTCTCGCACTATCCTGCCAGTCCTAGCACTTTAGAAGAAAAATATCTTCTGCCGCTTACAACCCAATGGTATGAACATTTTAATTTTGGGTAACCCACACTTCCTACATATGCTTACCCATCCATCTAGCTTTCTTATCCCTTTTTCCACCTGTCCCCTGCTGTGTACCATAAATCACCGGATTCAGGCAACAGAGTTTGTAATAGCAAGGTGTTTTATTGCACTACCAAACAAGGCACATACACTCACGTTTATGCGTGCACAATAAAGCTCGTCCCCGGGTGGTAACCTGGTGACGATCTCCTGGCACCGTTTGTGACACGCTCCAGGGCCAGGGTTCTCTCCTGAGATACGATATTATAAAACCTTATTTACCCCAGGAGGGAAGTTGATCTGCCAACAGTCATAAAACACATGAAACATGAAATTAAAGTGACGAGTGGATAGGATTGGGGAGGGGTGGGGAGGGGAGTCAACCTACCCCACGACAGAAGGGGGAGGAGTTGTACAGTTTGATAGCCTGACACGGTCCTTTTTGCGTTTCACGTCCATTCAGACCGTGCAATACCCCCTCCTGTGGGCCAGTCATTAGCCCGTCCCAACAGGCCGTGCCACACTGGTTCTGCACTACTTGCAGTCGGGGGCAAAGGTGGTCCGCCCAACTATTACTCAGCAAACCCAGACATTCCCAGACTTGTTTGGGAACATCTTTGCAAACATCTACTTGTTTTTGAAGGGTTTGGAATGCTGTGCTGCTAATTTAGCTGACATTTTAGCGAAAATGATCTATTTGACCCTTGCAATACATCCCCAATCTCCCACCCCCCCCCCCCATCTAGTTCTATCTACACATCATCTCCCACCCTGATTTGCTGCACCATCAACAACCAGCCTGTGTACCATTCCTCTGTCAGACTGCTATGTGCTGGCAATCTTTCCTCTTTCCTTTCAATCCTGATGCAGGGTTTTGCCTGAATCAGTGACTTCACACCGGTTGCCTCCACTCGTTCCACTAGACGCGCTGAGTTCTTCCATCTTTCTGTTTTACTTTTGGCTCCTAATTGCAGCACCTGCTGTCACATTTCCCGTACAGATTATGTTTAGATTTTGAATTATCTGGTGAATTATTTATAGCACAATAAATTAAAGGAATCATGATAAATTAAAGGGATCATAATTTAAAGGAAAACTAGATTTGGCAATTTCTAAATGCTGGGTATATTTTTTAAATGATAATTTTCAACTGACATGATTATGGCATTATTTATTGTGATTGCAGTCAAATGCACTTTTGCATGCTGGAGTGTACAAATGCATTTTTTATTAAAACAAGTACTGTACCATATTGTGGAGGAACATTCCTCTCTTGTAGGACACGGCATTACCTTTGTGCATCATCTGAGGGTTCTTGTGTCAGTTTTCACAGGTCATTGAATGGAAGCTCAGAGTCCTGTCATGCTCTCAGCCTGCGGCCTTTTGAGCTTGTAATGAGATTTGTAATGAGTTTGTGACCATGTAATGAGAGGCCACAAATGCAAGATGGTCATCAAGAAATACAGGCGAGTTTTGCTCGGAAACTTCTCGCCCAATGAGTCGTGAGAATGTGACATCTACTATCAGAAGCTGAAATGAGGTATTGCATTTAAAGAGGCGCTGCGAATGGGAAGTGAATAGACTGATAGGTAGGTCAATAAGGAATAGCTGAATTAGCCCATTCGGCCCATCCAGTCTACTCTGCCATCCAATCATGGCTGATATATCTCTCCTTCCTAACCCCGTTCTCCTGCCTTCTCCCTATAACCACTGACACCTGTACAAACCAAGAAACATGTGGGAAGGTGCTTGCGTGAGGCATAATAAATAGCATGGACAGGGGAGGCTGTCCTGTAAATTGGTCTGATTCTAGCTGAATGACCTGCTCTACGCTGTGCGAAGCTTGCCATCCTCAAAGATCATAGAGCGGAGCAAGATACTTCACTCCTACGTAATCCAACGCACTGAGATGTAGTACGTAACCAAGCGTCACGGCCGCCATTTTTCAATGCCACACGCGGCTTCCGTTATGCCTCTCGCAGTGTAATCTATCATCTTTGGTGTAATCAGTGTTGTAGGGGAACAGTTGCGTGATATAGTTCATCTATCACTTCACATATTTTAGTTAATTTTTATTGTAAATTTTTTCCCTTGCCCATTTCCCTCCCATCCTTCCTCCCATGCCCCCTCCTTTGCGCAGTTTCCCTTGCATTGTATTGTGCAGTTTCCCTTGTATAGCTTTAACACACACGGTGCACAAAATTAAATTCAACATATATATAAATATATATATATATATATTTGTGTGTATGTATGTGTGTGTATATATATATATAATATGTGTGTGTATATATATATATATATATATATATATATATATATACTAGACCAAGTGCAGACCCGTTGGGTCTGTTCCCCCAACGTGCGGTTGTGGGGGGGGGAGGCGGCATGCAACGTCACACACTAACTATCTCCCCCACACCGCACTCACGCTAATTACCCCCCTTGATATTATATTAATATTATTAATTTGCTCCTTTTATCCCATAACCACCCTATCTACTGACGCATAGCCCCCAACTTGCAGTCACATCTAGAGGGGGGGGGGGGGGGCGGGGGTAGAGAGTGAGGGCAGAGAGAGAAGGGGCAGAGACACAGAGAGAGACAGAGACACAGAGAGGGGGGCAAGAGGGATAGGGGGGTGGAGAGGAGGAGACGAGGGAGGGTGGGTGAGGGGGGAAAGGTGGGGGAGGAGAGAGAGGGTGAGAGTGAGGGGGAGAGAAAGGGGGTGCTGAGAGGGGGAGAGAGGGAGGGTGGAGGGAAGAGGGGAGGGGAGGGGGTTTAGGGGAGGGGAGGGGGAGGAGATAGGGGGGAGGGGGAGAGAGAGGGTGCGCTGAGAGGGGGGTGAGATGAGGGGCGGGGAGAGGTGGGGAGCACGGAGCGGGAGGGAAGGTGGAGGGAACGGGGTAGGGGTGTGAGGAGGGGAGGGGGGTTTAGGGGAGGGACGGTGGGGGAGAGGAGGAGGGGGAGAAAAAGAGGGGAGAGAGAGAGGGGGGAGAGGAGATGGGGGGAGAGGAGAGGGGGGGAGTGGAGAAGGGAGGGAGTGGAGGGGGGGGGGGGGGAAAGGAGAGGGGGGGGGGAGAGGGGGGGGAAGAGAAAGAGGGATAGGGAGAGAGAGAGGAGGGGAGAGAGAGTGCCTTGGGGAATGGGGAATTTTGTAAAAACATTAATATCTCTCATTATTCATCGACGGGAAAAATCCTCGGCACACATGTGGCGGAGGGGGGCTCTGAGCGAGGTGGCCAAAAATGACGGCCGTAGGTGGCGGCGTTCTCTCGGAAATCGCAGCACAGAAGGCCAAAAAGCGGTCAAGAACAGAGATTTAGCTCTATATATATATATATTAATAATATATATATATATATATATATACTATATATATATATATATAGATATTTGTATGTGTGTGTATATATATATATATATACTTGTGCTTGTGTGTGAGGCAAGTTAGAGATAAATAACCTCATGGATCAGAAGCAACTTTGATTTAAAGCTTCACTTACTCTCTTTATCTTATTTGTCAGATGATGTACATAAACCATAAAGGCAATTATATTTATAATTATATAATATAAATATATGCATATATATATAATTATATTAATTCACATAAACACACACACACACACACACACACACACACACTTATATATATATGTGTGTTACAAAGATGCACACAAAAATATGACATATGGGGTCAAATTTCAAATTCCTTGATAAGCACTTTATTGGGTTCATGACTAACATAGTATCAACAACAAATATAAGAAAAGATAGCACATTGATGGCAAGTTTCCGAAAAGGGCATCAGAATACACAAATACATTTTGTGTAACGGTCATCAGGTGGTGTCCACCAGTGACCTGGTTGGCACAGTAAGTGCACGCATTTCTTATTCCTTTCTATGTTGATGAATACCACATGGAACAACAAACACCATTTCCACTTAATTCACCTGATCATGTAGTAGAATACTGCATCCATCTGAGTGGACACCACATGTGATCTAAATGGCACATTACCTTATGGATCTGAGTGACATAGATGGCCGATGAGACAATGTGTTACCAAATTGAAGATTGGCTCTGTTTCTTAGTTTTGATGACCAATTTATGTAAAAAATATGTGACATAGATGTATATATACACACACACATATATACATTTCTCTAGTTTCTTGTGATTTCCTCTAATTTGTTTAGCAGCCTTTTTCTTTCAATCGCTCTCTCTCTCCCTATATACACATATATATACAAGACTAAGTGGGACCCATTGGTTCCCAGCTTCACAAGGGAAGGCTGGTCCCCCAACACAACATTCCACCTCTCCACCAATTCCAATATTGCTGGCCAGTGAGGAGGGGCGGGCGGGCTTTCTGGAGCGCTAGCATGGGTGTTGTGGGCCGAAGGGACTGGTTTCCAGAGGGCTAGTGTGGACATTGTAGGCACACACACACATTCACACATACACACACACACACACACACACACACTCCCACTCGCTCACACACACACACCCCCACACACATTTGCACACACATACCCACACACACATACCCTCTCACAAACGTACACACACACACACACACACACACACACATACACTCACACATACACTCACACACATACACTCACAAACACACACACATACACACAAACACTCACACACTCATACACTCACAAATGCACACATACACACACACGTACCTCACAAACATACAGACACACACACAGGCACGCACACACACACACACACATACATTCACACACACACTCACAGACTCACACCATATATATAGCAGTAAACTTTCTTGAATACTCACATGGCTGGGGCTTTGGGGCTTACGCAGTCAGCGGCACTTACGCAATCAGCGCGACCTCTGCACTCACCGGAAATTACGCAATCGGCGCGACATGTCCACTAAGCGGAAGTCACAAAATGAGTGGTTCTTTCGGACCTAATAAAGCATTTATTCCTTCCAAACACAGTCGGACCTAATAAAGAATTGCAGTTTCAAGCACAGGCAGGGTAGCAGACCACACAACTCATGGCATTGTCATTAAGGGCTAACAAATCATTTATTGCAAGTACATTGCAGACTCACAGTTCAGTTGATTCACAGCTTAGCATAAGAGTCGTGGCCTCTCCCTCGCGATCTTGCAGAGTAACTGAGTCACGTCCAGGTATCCGGGGTTTTATAGTCCTGACCCCCCCCCCCCCCCACCCCCCGGAAGGGGCGTTAACTTCCTCGCGGTGAGAGGATCTCAAGGTTTTTAAACACTCATAACGTTTTTATTTTTCATCGATGGGAGAAATCCTCGGGGCCTGCTCAGCGGAGGGGGGCTGTGAGTAAGGTGGCCAAAAATCATAGCGATACATGGTAGCGTTTTTTCTAAAATCAATATACTGCGCAGACAGGAAGTGGTCAAGATGAGACTTTTAATTTTATATATATATGAAATCATAATATTGTGAATAAAATATCCATGAACACAATGTCAAAATATTTTTCAATTCTATCATTCTATGTTAGCGTAATACAATGTAGTGCATACATATCTATATATTTAAATTCAGCCGTTATGTTGGTCAAATAACATGGGGACCTTCTTGCTTTTTTTTGAGTCATGGATTTTCAAAATGTGAATGTCTCATAACGACACATTTGTGGGTCACCAAGCCCCCACAATTTCAAATAATTCTAAATTGAACTGAATAAACAAGGAAATGGAACAAACAATGGTGAAAGTAAAATGTATGAAAATACCCTTTAATAAAATCTGACAATGTGCACTTTAACCATGTGTGATTTTTTCTATTACAACTCTCAAATTGTGGAGTACAAAGGCAAATAAATAAATGATAGGTCTTTGTCCCAAACATTATAGAGGGCACTGTAGCTGCAACATGACTTGCCAACTTTTGTTCTCCATGCCATGACCGATGGATGCAAGAATGCCATATACCTGCTTTACCCCCTTACCCACGTGCTGTTGCCACTTTCAGTGAGATGTCGTCCAAGATCATGTCCAACCCTCAGTCTTCCAGAAGTCGGAGTTTGCACATGCACCCTCAAAGCATCTTGATCTAGAGAAGGTTACAGTCTTTGAAGACTGCGTGTGATCTCTTTGCCTGATGCACACCAGCAAAGGAGAATAAAATATAGTTAGCTCTCTTTGAAGAGCAAGTGTCAGTAACTACCTTTAGGCAGCAGTGAATGATGAAATATAAGTTAGAAATACATCCAGCTCCAACCTAGATATTACAGCAACATTAAAGTGGGAGGCACGATGGCACAAAGGTAGAGTCGCTGCCTTACAGTGCTTATGGCACCGAGACCCGGGTTCGATCCTAGCTTTGGGTGCTGCCTGCATGGAATTTGGATGTTCTCCCCATGACCGCGTGGGTTTTCTCCAAGAACTTCAGTTTCCTCCCACACTTCAAAGGTTTGTAGGTTCATTGGCTTGGTATCAGTATAAAAATTGTCCCTAGTGTCGGATAGTGTTAAATTGCGAGGTTTTCTGGTCAGAGCTAACTCATTGTCCGAAGGGCCTGTTTCCGCGCTGTGTAGGGGTTTTGCGTTTCCCTTTACTCCACAAAAGGATTCCCCTAGGTTCTAGACCTCGGAATTATGGTGGGATATGATAAAAAGGTTGAATTGACCAGAGTGTGCCGATGAGAGAAAACAGAAACCAAGATGGACTCAAAGCAAGTCTAAAATTTACAGGCTTTATTAAACAATGAGAAATCGAATCTCACCAACACTACACAATACGTGGCTAAACTTATGCTTTAAACTAAGACTATGGACGAAAACTATCGGGCACGTCGTGAAACTTACTTTAACACAATTTTACTTGCAAGCATACTTTTATCTTGACCTTTCTCCCCTCAACCTCCTATTTCGGGAACTTCACCAGGTCACCAGGATACTCACAGCTAAGTCGATGCAGGCCCACGAGCTGTCCAGCAGAGCAGGAAGAGCAGGAAGAGAGCAGGAAGAGAGAAAGAGTTCTGGCTTGACTTCGACTTTTATACCTGAGCTTCCTTTGAAACCCCCAGGTGGTCCTCTGGATAAAAGGGGTTCTTTTGATGTTTCCCAGTTTCGATCTGGCATGAACAATAGGCTTCCGATGATAAGGGGTTTGCTGATGTCATGATCCCTCAGCCTGATCGTTATCATCCCCGATGGTGATTGTGCTTCTGCTGGCCTGTTTACCACCGTCTGCTGAGGCTTGGTTCCTTCCTTTGTGTATCCAAGAGAATCTCGTTATCTCCGTCTCAGCCTTTCCTGTTCACACCGTTGTGTGATGTCCAAGTCCACAGGCCAGACGGGTTTGATTCTTTCTGTGGATTGGGGGGGGTTTTCCGTTGCAGCCAGCAAATTTGTCTTTTAAAATATCCATGTCCTTATCCAAGTCCGGATTGGCCCCAATAACTTACAGCTGTCTTCTTCTTCTTAAGCCCTTTGCTCCTCTAGGGAGCATAGGCCATTGACAAATGTCTTCCACCTCACTCAGTTGTTGGTAGTTCTTTCGAGATCTCCCCAGTTGAGTCCACGCTCAGGCATTTCTGTCTGGACACCTCTTCAGCTGTTCCTGGGGCGATCTCTTTTCCTTTTTCCTTGGGGGTTCCATTTCAGGGCTTGCCAGGTGATGTTTGTGGCAGGTTTCCTGAGGGTGTGTCCAATCCTACTCCATTTTATCCTTTGACTTGGTAAGTCAATGGGCTCCTGGCTAGTTCTTTTCCACAGGTCTACATTGCTTACTTTGTTTCTCCACCAGATGTTAAGTATTCTCCTAAGCCTTTCTAGCGTCCTTCGTCATCATGATGGCCACTTCCTCTGTATGCTTCGCTCCCTCCTCTTCCTGTCCGGAGTACATAATGAACCAATTTGATCTCCCCTGACTGTGTCCATCTTGTTTCAGCCAAGCCCAGGACTAAGAGATGGTAGCGCGCCATTTAGTTGGCAATTGTGGCAGCCTTGTCAGCCTGGACCATGGTTTGGATGCTCCATGTCCACACAAGGATGGATTTCTTTGGCGTCAGAGGGTGTGTCAGCTTCCCAGCGCCCTTGCTGGTTTGGCTGGGAAGCGTCATGTTCCCCATCGCTGGGGCATCTTCTCCAACCAAGTGTGTAATTTGCTTTTCATTCGTCAAAGTTTCTGTAACTCACACTTTTTTCCAGGGTGGGGTAGTTAACCCCATGCCCAACCCCCAACCTGGAGGGCCAGGGACTGCTTCGTCTGCCTCCTCACCTGAGACCTGTCCAGTTTGGTTGAACCTGCCAGGGATATGAAACCCCATCCGGCCTAGCTCTCAGGATCACTGGAGTACACAAGCCTCTCCTCCACGTCAAGGTTGCAGTCCAGGAGAGGATTTCCACGCTGTACCTCTAGACTTAACTAAGTTAATGGCCGTGCGCACAAAGTTTCTTTGCTTGGCTCTGAGGTTCTGGACATGATGACGCTTCACCATGTGAGGCTTCACACTCTTTCATATAACCGTATAACAATATAACAATTACAGCACGGAAATAGGCCATCTCGGCCCTTCTAGTCCATGCCGAACACTTACTCTCACCTAGTCCCATCTACCTGCACTCAGACAATAACCCTCCATTCATTTCCCGTCCATATACCTATCCAATTTATTTTTAAATGATAAAAACGAACCTGCCTCCACCACTTCCACTGGAAGCTCATTCCACACAGCTACCACTCTCTGAGTAAAGAAGCTCCCCTCATGTTGCCCCTAAACTTTTGTCCTTTAATTCTCAAATCATGTCCTCTTGTTTGAATCTTCCCTACTCTCAATGGAAAAAGCTTATCCACGTCAACTCTCTATCCCTCTCATCATTTTAAGGACCTCTATCAAGTCCCCCCTTAACCTTCTGCGCTCCAAAGAATAAAGACCTAACTTGTTCAACCTTTCTCTGTAACTTAGGTGCTGAAACATAGAAACATAGAAACATAGAAACATAGAAATTAGGTGCAGGAGTAGGCCATTCGGCCCTTCGAGCCTGCACCGCCATTCAATATGATCATGGCTGATCATCCAACTCAGTATCCCGTACCTGCCTTCTCTCCATACCCTCTGATCCCCTTAGCCACAAGGGCCACATCTAACTCCCTCTTAAATATAGCCAATGAACTGGCCTCGACTACCCTCTGTGGCAGGGAGTTCCAGAGATTCACCACTCTCTGTGTGAAAAAAGTTCTTCTCATCTCGGTTTTAAAGGATTTCCCCCTTATCCTTAAGCTGTGACCCCTTGACCTGGACTTCCTGAACATCGGGAGCAATCTTCCTGCATCTAGCCTGTCCAACCCCTTAAGAATTTTGTAAGTTTCTATAAGATCCCCTCTCAATCTCCTAAATTCTAGAGAGTATAAACCAAGTCTATCCAGTCTTTCTTCATAAGACAGTCCTGACATCCCAGGAATCAGTCTGGTGAACCTTCTCTGCACTCCCTCTATGGCAATAATGTCCTTCCTCAGATTTGGAGACCAAAACTGCACGCAATACTCCAGGTGTGGTCTCACCAAGACCCTGTACAACTGCAGTAGAACCTCCCTGCTCCTATACTCAAATCCTTTTGCTATGAAAGCTAACATACCATTCGCTTTCTTCACTGCCTGCTGCACCTGCATGCCCACTTTCAATGACTGGTGTACCATGACACCCAGGTCTCGCTGCATCTCCCCTTTTCCTAGTCGACAACCATTTAGATAATAGTCTGCTTTCCCGTTTTTGCCACCAAAATGGATAACCTCACATTTATCCACATTATACTGCATCTGCCAAACATTTGCCCACTCACCCAGCCTATCCAAGTCACCTTGCAGTCTCCTAGCATCCTCCTCACAGCTAACACTGCCCCCCAGCTTAGTGTCATCCGCAAACTTGGAGATATTGCCTTCAATTCCCTCATCCAGATCATTAATATATATTGTAAATAGCTGAGGTCCCAGCACTGAGCCTTGCGGTACCCCACTAGTCACTGCCTGCCATAGTGAAAAGGACCCGTTTACTCCTACTCTTTGCTTCCTGTTTGCCAGCCAGTTCTCTATCCACATCAATACTGAACCCCCAATGCCGTGTGCTTTAAGTTTGTAAACTAATCTCTTATGTGGGACCTTGTCGAAAGCCTTCTGGAAGTCCAGATACACCACATCCACTGGTTCTCCCCTATCCACGCTACTAGTTACATCCTCGAGAAATTCTATAAGATTCGTCAGACATGATTTACCTTTTGTAAATCCATGCTGACTTTGTCCAATGATTTCACCACTTTCCAAATGTGCTGCTATCCCATCTTTAATAACTGACTCTAGCAGTTTCCCCACTACCGATGTTAGACTAATTGGTCTGTAATTCCCCGTTTTCTCTCTCCCTCCCTTCTTAAAAAGTGGGGTTACGTTTGCTACCCGCCAATCCTCAGGAACTACTCCAGAATCTAAAGAGTTTTGAAAGATTATTACTAATGCATCCACTATTTCTGGAGCTACTTCCTTAAGTACTCTGGGATGCAGCCTATCTGGCCCTGGGGATTTATCGGCCTTTAATCCATTTAATTTACCCAACACCACTTCCCGGCTAACCTGGATTTCACTCAATTCCTCCAACTCCTTTGACCCGCGGTCCCCTGCTATTTCCGGCAGATTATTTATGTCTTCCTTAGTGAAGACGGAACCAAAGTAGTTATTCAATTGGTCCGCCATATCCTTGTTCCCCATGATCAACTCACCCGTTTCTGACTGCAAGGGACCTACATTTGTTTTAACTAATCTCTTTCTTTTCACATATCTATAAAAACTTTTGCAGTCAGTTTTTATGTTCCCTGCCAGTTTTCTTTCATAATCTATTTTTCCTTTCCTAATTAAGCCCTTTGTCCTCCTCTGCTGGTCTCTGAATTTCTCCCAGTCCTCCGGTATGCTGCTTTTTCTGGCTAATTTGTACGCATCATCCTTCGCTTTGATACTATCCCTGATTTCCCTTGTTATCCACGGATGCACTACCTTCCCTGATTTATTCTTTTGCCAAACTGGGATGAACAATTTTTGTAGTTCATCCATGCAGTCTTTAAATGTCTTCCATTGCATATCCACCGTCAACCCTTTTAGAATTAATTGCCAGTCAATCTTGGCCAATTCACGTCTCATACCCTCAAAGTTACCTTTCTTTAAGTTCAGAACCATTGTTTCTGAATTAACAATGTCACTCTCCATCCTAATGAAGAACTCAACCATATTATGGTCACTCTTGCCCAAGGGGGCACGTACAACAAGACTGCTAACTAACCCTTCCTCATTACTCAATACCCAGTCTAAAATAGCCTGCTCTCTCGTTGGTTCCTCTACATGTTGATTTAGATAACTATCCCGCATACATTCCAAAAAATCCTCTTCCTCAGCACCCCTGCCAATTTGATTCACCCAATCTATATGTAGATTGAAGTCACCCATTATAACGGTTTTGCCTTTGTCGCACGCATTTCTAATTTCCTGTTTGATACCATCTCCAACTTCACTACTACTGTTAGGTGGCCTGTACACAACACCCACCAGCGTTTTCTGCCCCTTAGTGTTTCGCAGCTCTACCCATACCGATTCCACATCCTGCAAACTAATGTCCTTCCTTTCCATTGCGTTAATCTCCTCTCTAATCAGCAACGCTACCCCACCTCCTTTTCCTTTCTCTCTATCCCTCCTGAATATTGAATATCCCTGGATGTTCAGCTCCCAGCCTTGGTCACCCTGGAGCCATGCCTCCGTGATCCCAACTATATCATAGTCATTAATAGCTATCTGCACATTCAACTCATCCACCTTATTACGAATGCTCCTTGCATTGAGACACAAAGCCTTCAGGCTTGTTTTTACAACACTCTTACCCCTTATACAATTTTGTTGAAAAGTGGCCCTTTTTGATTTTTGCCCTGGATTTTCCGGCCTGCCACTTTTACTTTTCACCTTGCTACCTATTGCTTCTACCCTAATTTTACACCCCTCTGTCTCTCCGCTCACACATTTAAGAAACCCTTTCCCTTTAACTCCACCCTCCACTAGCCCATTCGACACCCCACCCCCCTTATTCAGTTTAAAACCACCCGTGTAGCAGTGGCAAACCTGCCTGCCAGAATGCTGGTCCCACACCTGTTAAGATGCAATCCGTCCCTTTTGTACAGTTCCCCCTTACCCCAAAACAGATCCCAGTGATCTAAGAATCTAAATCCCTGCCCCGTGCACCAGTTCCTCAGCCACACGTTCAGGTCCCGTATCTCCCTGTTCCTGCTCTCGCCAGCACGAGGAACTGGAAGCAAACTGGAGATAACAACCCTGGAGGTCCTGCTTTTCAGCATTTTTCCGAGCTCTCTAAAGTCTCGCTGCAGAATATTCATCCCCTTCTTTCCGACATCGTTTGTGCCGACATGCACTACCACTTCCGGATGCTCACCTTCGCCCTTGAGGATTTTCTGCACTCTGTCCGTGACATCCTGGATCCTGGCACCAGGAAGGCAGCACACCATCCTCGCATCCCGTCTGTTTCCGCAGAAACCCCTGTCCGTACCTCTCACAATGGAGTCTCCTACTACAATGGCGTTGCCTGCCTTAGGCCTTTTTGGTTTTGGCTCAACAGCCCTATTCGCATCACAAGCCAGTCCGCCGCCCAGTGTAAACACCTCTTCTGTCCCGACAGCTTCTAAGTGGGTGAACCTGTTCACAAGAGGTACAACACCCAGGGAAGTTGGCATTCCATGCTTCCCTCCCGTTCTCACTGTCTCCCACCTTCTCTCTTCCAGTACCTTAGGTGTAACAAACGATCTCCTCTGCACTCTCTCTATTTTGTTGACATCTTTCCGAATATTTGGCAACCAGAATTGTACACCATATTCCAGAATTGGCCTCACCAATGCCTTGTACAATTTTAACATTACATCCCAACTTCTATACTCAATACTCTGATTTATAAAGGCTAGTACACTCTTTCAGTAGGAAACAAAACCAAATGTATGTGGTGAGACAGCTGACAAACCAATTTTCTTGCACATATTCAGTGCCAGAGACAGGCATATCCCTGGTACAGCCTTTTATACTGTAGTTCAGCTGAATGATGCTGGGCATCCAATGAATACATTACGGGTACATGGAGAAACACGGTGGCATAGCTGGTACTATTGCCGCCTCACAGCACTGGAGAGTGGGATTCAATTGGGTGCTGTCTGGAGTTTGCACATTCTCCCTGTGAATGTGTGGGTTTCCTCTGGGTTCTCTGGTTTCCTCTGACATCTCAAAGATATGTGGATTTGTAAGTTAATTCATCTTTGTAACATCACCCCTCGTATGGAAGCAGTAGAGGAAAAATGTTGATAACAAACAGGTGATTAATGTTTGGAATGGAAAAGGAACGTGTTTCTAGCTTCAGGTTCCTGGGAGTCAACATCTCCGATGACCTCTCTTGGACCCACAATACCTCAACTCTGATCAAGAAGGCTCACCAGCGTCTCTTCTTCCTGAGGAGACTGAAGAAGGTCCATCTGTCTCCTCAGATCCTGGTGAACTTCTACCGCTGCACCATCGAGAGCATCCTTACCAACTGCATCACAGTATGGTATGGCAACTGCTCTGTCTCCGACCGGAAGGCATTGCAGAGGGTGGTGAAAATTGCCCAACGCATCACCGGTTCCTCGCTCCCCTCCATTGAGTCTGTCCAAAGCAAGCGTTATCTGCGGAGGGCGCTCAGCATCGCCAAGGACTGCTCTCACCCCAACCATGGACTGTTTACCCTCCTACCATCCGGGAGGCGCTACAGGTCTCTCCGTTGCCGAACCAGCAGGTCCAGGAACAGCTTCTTCCCGACGGCTGTCACTCTACTCAACAACGTACCTCGGTGACTGCCAATCACCCCCCCACCCCCCGGACACTTATTATCACTTATTATTATTTATTTAAATCATTTGCTATGTCGCTCTTCCAGGGAGATGCTAAATGCATTTCGTTGTCTCTGTACTGTACACTGACAATGACAATTAAAATTGAATCTGAATCTGAAAAATTGAATCTGAATTGAATTGAATACATTTTATTTGCCAAGTATATGTACATGCAAGGAATTTGCCTTGGTGCTTTGCTCGCAAGTAACAACACGATATACAGTCGACAATTAAAAATAAAACATTATAATTTAAACGTGAAGAATGACATTAAATACCAGAGCACAAGGAGGCTACAGACTTTTGGCTGTTGAGTAAAGGTACTGCTCATGGAATAAGGCTGATTTTATGTCTGGCTGTTGCGGCTTTGACAGTCCGTTGTCGCCTTCCCGAGGGAAGTGCTTCAAAGAGATTGTGTCCAGGCTCTCTACCTGGCCCTTGCCGTGTACAGTTTGTCGATGGGGGGGGGGGGGGGGGGGGGGGGGGCAAGGTTGCAACACACGACCTTCTCGGCTGATCGAATGATGCGCTGCAGCCTCCAGATGTCATGCTTGGTGGCTGAGACAAACCAGACCATGACGGAGAAGGTGTGGACAGACTCTATTACTTACTTATTTACTGCCTAATATGCCTCCTGGCATGTAGGGCAGTAACGAAGGCCCTCCACTCAGCAGTGTTGATTCCTTCAGTTGTTGTTTCCGTAACATATGTGTTTTATGAGACAGGGTTGTTAGCCCTGTGCTCAACCTCCAACCTGGAGGACCAGTGGATCGCTCTTCATCTTGCCTCTACCCTTCAACCTGTCCAGCATGGGAGACCCTAACAGGATACTAATCTCCTGCTGGCATAGCTCTAGGGTTCACTGAGACACACAAGCTCCCCGACCACAACAAGGTTGCAATCCAACGGGGAGACAGACAGACTCTATGATGACAGTATAAAACAGGACCATCATTGCCTGTAGCAGATTGTGCTTTCTCAGCTGCCACAAGATGTACGTCCTCTTTTGGGCCTTTTTTGACTGTGGAAACTATGGTGGCTTCCCATTTAAGGCCCCTGGAGATGATTGTTCCAAGGAACTTAAATGACTCCACAGCTGTGACTGTGGTGTTGTTGATGGTGAGTGGGGTGAGGGGAGGGGGAGCTCCCCTAAAGTCTACAATCAATTCCACCATCTTAAGAGCATTGAGCTCCAGGTTGTTGCGATGGCACCAGGACGCCAGCTCAATACAATACAATACAATACAATACAATACAATACAATACAATACGGTTTATTTGTCACATTACACATAAAGTGCAAGTGAAATGAATTGGATAGGTATATGGACGGGAAATGAATGGAGGGTTATTGTGACACTTCCTGTCTGTGGGCAGATTCCTCCCCATCCTTGATCAGTCAATCAGGGTTGTGTCGTCCGCAAACTTGAGAAGCTTGACAGAGGAGACTGTGGAGATGCAGTCGTGGGTGTAGAGAAAGTAAAGGAGAGGGGATATTACACAGCCTTGCAGTGCTCCTATGCTGCGGGTCAGCGGGTCCGAGGGGCTTGTTTCTCCTATCTCTTTGGTCTCCTCAGGCACTTCCCCCTTGCAACTGTAGGAGATTCAACACTTATCCCAACACCCTCCGCACCTGGAACCACCAATCTCCCACACTTCTCCATTTTCACACATTTTATTCCCTCTAGCTCAGGATCTGGCAGTGCAAGTACATAGTTTGTTGAAAGCAGTGTCACTGGTTGATAAGCATGGTCGTCGGCTTTTGGCACTGGCCTTCATCAGTCAAGGTACTGAGTACAGAACTTGGGACGTTATAATGCAGTTGTACAAGATGTTGGTGAGGCCACAGATATTTTTGTAAAAGTTTGTTTATTTACAGGTACGGAATGACAGTGAAACCACTACTCTAAAGAGTCATCTATCTAAAATGAACAATAAACATATACGTATCAAACCAAAATGTTGTTACTGTAGCAGCACCTGCTGGCACGCGCAGATATCGAACCCGGCGTTCGGAAGCTGCGGTCACGTGACTCGGGAGGGGCTGCTGTTTTTGCGCGATTTCGCTTTCGCGCGGCAGTTGTGTGCTGACCAACGTTGTGGCCAGACGTGTTTGTAAGGACCTGTGAATCAAGAAGTTATTTTCGAAATAATTAAGTTAATAAAACTTGGTTGTCGTTCTTGCAACCGCCAAATTACTTTCATTTAAGAATCGCTCAACCACCCCCTGCTGTGCCAGGTGGCCATGGTGCCCGTTGACACAATATGCTTCCTCTTTAGGGACACCCCAATGTTCTCAATGGTTTCTTCATTATCATGTGCACCAAGGAACAGCGAAACACTTTTTTTTTTGCATACAGATCAGCAAGGCGATCACCATGCATAATGCAGAATCACCATGCACCATGCAGAACACAGTCCCCTGGTTAGTACATATGTACAAAACAGTATGCAAGAGTCGCCATTTTACAGTCCCAATAGCAGCTGATCACAAAGGCTTGTTGCAGCAGTTTCCTCCATTCCGGTTGTCCCACGAACTGTCATCTTCTTAGACAAAAGTGCTGGAGAAACTCAGCGGGTGCAGCAGCAACTATGGAGCGAAGGAAATAGGCAACGTTTTGGGCCGAAACCCTTCTCCAGACTGATGAGGGGAGTGGTGGGGGGGGGGCGGCGGGGAGAAGAAAGGAGAAAGGAAGAGGAGGAGCCTGAGGGCTGAGGGAGAGCTGAGAAGGGGAGGAGACAGCAAAGGCTAAATATCCAAATATCCAAAAATATTATTTTTGCTGGTACGATACAATATGATATGATAGAACTTTATTTATCCCAGGAGGGAAATTGAGCTGCCAACAGACATGTAACACACACTACATGAAACATCAAAAAAATGATGAGTGGAAAGGATTGGGGAGGGTTGTCTACTGTTGTCTACTGTCCTGCATTGCTGTTTTGTACATTTTCTATTTACTCTTTTGTACTTTAGTAAGGAAGGTTTTGCACCATGTGTATAGCGTAGTATATCCATATATGTAGCATGTTGTCCAATTGTGTTCTATGTAGCATAGAGTTTCTAGGGAAACGCTATCTCATTGCACGGTGTACTGTGTATACGGCTGTAATGACAATAAACCCTCTTGAATCTTGAATCTTGAATGTGTCAGCACCACCAGTCTGTAGTCATTGGAGGATCTGGGATGCGTCCTCTTTTGTACAGGAACCAGGCAGGATATCTTCCACATCACAGGAACCCTCTCCAGGCTCGAGCTCAGCTCTTTCCTCATCTGCGCAGCCTTCATGGTCAGATGCAACAAGGAAAGGGCAGAGGAAGTGGGCCAGAGGGGTTGAGGGGGAGAGTCTGTCAGGGAGCGGGGGCAAGGGTGGGCAGCGGCCACACCATCAAATCTATTCAATAGACAATAGACAATAGGTGCAGGAATAGGCCATACGAGGGGGCGCCCTCGAGTATTGCTGCTCTGCCTGCAGCTGTTTGTCCTTTTCACTCTTTTTTTTTGTTTTTAGTGTCTTAATAGTTTTTGTTTTGGAAGTCTAGTCTTTTGTGTGGTGGGTGGAGTGGGGGGGGGGGGGGGGGGGGGGGGGGGATGGGGAAGGGGGAAACTGTATTTCTGGTCCCTACCTGGTCAGAGTTGCGGCTTTCCTCCGAGCCGCATCTTCGCCCCTTCCTCGCGGCCAACAACGGACCTGGAGCGGCGTTTCCACCATAATTAAAATACATTATTATTATTATTATTCGGCCCTTCGAGCCAGCACCACCATTCAATGTGATCATGGCTGATCATCCCCAATCAGTAACCTGTTCCTGCCTTCATCCCATATCCCCTGACTCCGCTATCTTTAAGAGCCCTATCTAGACCTAACCCTACTCTCTTGAAAGTATCCAGAGGACCGGCCTCCACCGCCCTCTGAGGCAGAGAATTCCACAGACTCACAACTCTCTGTGAGAAAAAGTGCTTCCTCATCTCCGTTCTAAATTGCTTACCCCTTATTCTTAAACTGTGGCCCCTGGTTCTGGACTCCCCCAACATCGGGAACATGTTTCCTGCCTCTAGCGTGTCCAAACCCTTAACAATCTTATGTTTCAATAAGATACCCTCTCATCCTTCTAAACTCCAGATTGTACAAGCCCAGCCGCTCCATTCTCTCAGCATATGACATCTTCTTCTTGCGTATGGCGTGCACAGCCTAAAGTTGTAGGACAACTTGTTCTATTTGATCTTATTTAACTGTGCACACCGGGTTGATTGCATTTGTCGAAACAGGGCGGATCACGTGAAGGTTGCAATCTCCCACCCCAGCATATGACATAAAAAACAGGTTTAGCTTGTTGGCCCAGTCTTGATTGCTTTCCCTCCCCAGGCACTGGTCTTCTTGTAGCCTGTAATGCTCCTCATACCGTTCCACACATCCCTCATGTTGTTCTGCTGAAGTTTCAGCTCCAGCTTCCTCCTGTAATCGTCTTTGCCCAATCTCAGTCTCACCTTCAGGTCTTTCTGCACCCGTTTCACCTCCTCCCTGTCACCATTCCTGGTGGAATGGTACTTATTGACAAAGTTGGGTGCTGGACACCTCCATTAAAGAGGCAGGATCTGAGTTGGAAGAAATATGTGCCCCAGAATTGGCAGCTGAACTTAAGTATTCAGGGAATGGGTACGATGGAAAAAGTATAGGAAAGAGGAAAAAAGTTTAGAAGAATGCTTGCAGAGAAAGGCCATGTAATCATTGATGGGTACACTATATCGTGAAGGGGAATGTCGAACAGGATGTGGGATACACAATGTAATTTAGTTGTGTTTAGTTTAGTTTAGAGATACAGCGTGGAAACAGGCCCTTCATCGGCATACGAATCCACATCGACCAGCGATCCCCGCACATTAACACTATCCTACACACACTAGGGACAATTTACACTCATACCAAGCCAATCAACCTACAAACCTGTATCTCAGCGAAAACCCATGGGGAGAACGTACAAACTCCGTACAGTTTCCGGGGAGACTTTAAACTAGAATGGTTGGGGCGAGGGACTCAAATAGAGAAAGCTAGTAGACAGAATGGGAGGCAGGAAGCAGAAAAGGGAAGCACTCGGACACAAGAGGAGAAAGAAGAAAAAGGAAATAAACAGAGAATAAGAGGCGGGGGGTTTCTTAAATGTGCATATTTTAATGCTAGGAGCATTGTAAGAAAGGTGGATGAGCTTAGAGTCTGGATAGACACCTGGAAGTATGATGTTGTGGCGATCAGTGAAACATGGTTGCAGGAGGGCTGTGATTGGAAACTAAATATTCCAGGATTTCGTTGCTTCAGGTGTGATAGAATTGGAGGGGCAAGAGGTGGAGGTGTTGCATTGCTAGTCAGGGAAGATATTACAGCAGTGCTTTGGCAGGATAGATTGAAGGGCTCATCTAGGGAGGCTATTTGGGTGGAACTGAGAATTGGGAAAGGGGTAGCAACACTTATAGGGGTGTATTATACACCGCCAAATGGGGATCGAGAATTGGAAGAGCAAATATGTAAGGAGATAGCAGATATTAGTAGTAAGCACAAGGTAGTGATTGTGGGAGATTTCAACTTTCCACACATAGACTGGGAAACACATTCTGTAAATGGGCTGGATGGTTTGGAGTTTGTAAAATGTGTGCAGGATAGTTTTTTGCAGCAATACATAGAGGTACCTACTAGAGGAGGGACAGTGCTGGACCTCCTGTTAGGAAATGAGACGGGACAGGTGGCGGAGGTATGCGTTGGGGAGCACTTCGGGTCCAGTGATCACAATACCATTAGTTTCAATATAATTATGGAGAGGGCCAGAACTGGACCTAGGGTTGAGATTTTTGATTGGAGAAAGGCTAACTTTGATGAGATGCGAAATGATTTAAAAGGAGTGAACTGGGACATTTTGTTTTATGGGAAGGATGTAGAAGAGAAATGGAGGACATTTAAAGGGGAAATTTTAAGAGTACAGAATCTTTATGTTCCTGTTCAATTGAAAGGAAACAGTAAAAATGGGAAAGAGCCCTGGTTTTCAAGGGAAATTGGACATCTTGTTCGGAAAAAGAGGGAGATCTACAATAATTATAGGCAGCATGAAGTAAATGAGGTGCTTGAGGACTATAAGGAATGTAAAAAGAATCTTAAGAAAGAAATTAGAAAAGCTAAAAGAAGATATGAGGTTGCTTTGGCAAGTAAGGTGAAAGTAAATCCAAAGGGTATCTACAGCTATATTAATAGCAAAAGGATAACGAGGGATAAAATTGGTCCATTGGAGAGACAGAGTGGACAGCTATCTGCAGAGCCAAAAGAGATGGGGGAGATATTGAACAATTTCTTTTCTTCGGTATTCACCAAGGAGAAGGATATTGAATTATGTGAGGTAAGGGAAACTAGTAGAGTAGCTATGGATACTATGAGTTTCAAAGTAAAAGAAGTACTGACACTTTTGAAAAATATAAAAGTGGATAAGTCTCCAGGTCCTGACAGGATATTCCCTAGGACATTGAGGGAAGTTACTGTAGAAATAGCCGGGGCTATGACAGAAATATTTCAAATGTCATTAGAAACGGGAATAGTCCCCAAGGATTAGCGTACTGCGCATGTTGTTCCATTGTTTAAAAAGGGTTCTAAGAGTAAACCTAGCAATTATAGACCTGTTAGTTTGACTTCAGTGGTGGGCAAATTAATGGAAAAGATACTTAGAGATAATATATATAAGCATCTGGATAAACAGGGTCTGATTAGGAACAGTCAACATGGATTTGTGCCTGGAAGGTCATGTTTGACTAATCTTCTTGAATTTTTTGAAGAGGTTACTAGGGAAATTGATGAGGGTAAAGCAGTGGATGTTGTCTATATGGACTTTAGTAAGGCCTTTGACAAGGTTCCTCATGGAAGGTTGGTTAAGAAGGTTCAACTGTTGGGTATAAATGCAGGAGTAGCAAGATGGATTCAACAGTGGCTGAATGGGAGACGCCAGAGGGTAATGGTGGATGGCTGTTTGTCGGGTTGGAGGCAGGTGACTAGTGGGGTGCCTCAGGGATCTGTGTTGGGTCCTTTGTTGTTTGTCATGTACATCAATGATCTGGATGAAGGTGTGGTAAATTGGATTAGTAAGTATGCAGATGATACCAAGATAGGGGGTGTTGTGGATAATGAAGAGGATTTCCAAAGTCTACAGAGTGATTTAGGCCATTTGGAAGAATGGGCTGAAAGATGGCAGATGGAGTTTAATGCTGATAAATGTGAGGTGCTACACCTTGGCAGGACAAATGAAAATAGGACGTACATGATAAATGATAGGGAATTGAAGAATGCAGTTGAACAGAGGGATCTGGGAATAACCGTGCATAGTTCCTTGAAGGTGGAATCTCATATAGATAGGGTGGTAAAGAAAGCTTTTGGTATGCTAGCCTTTATAAATCAGAGCATTGAGTATAGAAGCTGGGATGTAATGTTAAAATTGTACAAGGCATTGGTGAGACCAAATCTGGAGTATGGTGTACAATTTTGGTCGCCCAATTATAGGAAGGATGTCAACAAAATAGAGAGAGTACAGAGGAGATTTACTAGAATGTTGCCTGGTTTCAACAACTAAGTTACAGAGAAAGGTTGAATAAGTTAGGTCTTTATTCTCTGGAGCGCAGAAGGTTAAGGGGGGACTTGATAGAGGTCTTTAAAATGATGAGAGGGATAGACAGAGTTGATGTGGACAAGCTTTTCCCTTTGAGAATAGGTAAGATTCAAACAAGAGGAAATGACTTCAGAATTAAGGGACAGAAGTTTAGTGGTAACATGAGGGGGAACTTCTTTACTCAGAGAGTGGTAGCGGTGTGGAATGAGCTTCCAGTGGAAGTGGTGGAGGCAGGTTCGTTGGTATCATTTAAAAATAAATTGGATAGGCATATGGATGAGAAGGGAATGGAGGGTTATGGTATGAGTGCAGGCAGGTGGGACTAAGGGAAAATAATTGTTCGGCACGGCCTTGTAGGGCCGAGATGGCCTGTTTCCGTGCTGTAATTGTTATATGGTTATATGGTTATATGGTACAGATAGCACCCGTAGTCAGGATCGGACCAGTGTCGCTGTGCTGCTCTGGCCAACATGCAGCCCAATGTAGAGCGTGCGGGATTGCCTTCTTTGTCTCAATACCCAACAGGCAGCATTAGCAGCTGATATGATTTCCAGGTGACATTTGATAAGAAGCAGCAATACAACATCAAAGATTATTGTGTAAATGTTACTGGAAGGAAACTGGGAGCAAGAGAAAATCAGGACAAATCAGATCCAGCAACAGATAACCTCTGATATGCCAGCTGTCATAAGGTCATATGGAATAGAAATAGAAATAGGCCATTCAACCCATCAAGTCTACTCCACCATTCAATCATGGCTGATTTATCTGTCCCTCCTAATTTTACTTCGGAGTCACGTGAGTGACTACGTGAAGAACCCGCTCAGTGCGCAGGCGCGGCATTACGCCAGCAGTGCAACAGCGGCTGCCACGGGAACTAGGCACTCTCGTTACAGGATGAACCGGTCCGTCAGGTGAGTATCCTGAGGTCGGGTTTTCTTTACAGGTGAGCCTTTTTCTGCTTGTGTTTTACAGGCAGAGAAAAAGGCTCTGGAACAAAACTGTCCCCCGTTTTCCCGTTGGGGAGGGGGGCAGCAACGGCGGTAGGAGCGACCCGGTGTTCCGTAATTCCCCGACACCGTGCCGAGGCCAGCCCGCTAGTACCTGAAGCAGCGGGCTGGACGCATAGCCACTCGAAAGGCATCCGGCAGGTGTTTCCCGATGTCGGACGGGACGTCTCTCCACCCGCACGGGGGGAGAGAGAGCCGCCTGAGCCGCTGGAGCGGCTCACGGAGCAGATGCCTGCGAGACGCGCTGCTTGAGGGGCGCTCTCACTACTACAAGGCAAAAGCTCCAGAAGAACCTGTCCCCCGCTCGACTCCAGCGGAGGAGCGTTCCATTGCAAGGGGGGCAGCAACAGGCGGTAGGAACAAATACCGGTCGCCCCGCTATCCCCATCACCGCGCCGAGCCCAGTCCCGCTAGTGCCTGAACTGCGGGCTGGATATCTAGCCATCCGAACAGGCATCCGGCCGGTGGCGTCCGATTCGTCGGACGGGGACATGTCTCAACCTAAATGGAGGAGAGACAGCCGCCTGAGCTGCATCCAACAGCAATTGGAGCAGCTCCAGCGAGATGCGCAGAAAGAGCGCTCTCGCGGAGGGAGGTCAGGCACCCCCTCCACAGTGCCTCATGCACTGCCCTTTGCTCCCTCATTACTGGAGGGCTAGCATTGGTGACCAGGGCTGGGCTGGTCTGGAACAGGGGCAGGCGGACGAATTCGGGAGTATGCCAGGGGTGCAGGAACATGAAGAGCTGTTGGGTGTGATGGACCGCTTGTAGCAACCCCACGGGCTGGAGCACCGCTGGAACCAAGAATGGCGGCCAGCATCAACCATTACTGGAAAAGGTGCTCGCTGAGGTGCTGAAACAACACAGCACCAGAAAACGGTGAGGCCCTCAAAGTAAAAAGTGTCAACAGCCAAATCTGGGGGCATGTGGGTCACACATCCAGACCCAAGAACTCAAGCTACAGCGGATCCTAAGGCTCCTGACGTCAGCCATCACAGCCTTTGCTCGTTCCGTGGAGACCACGGAGATGGATACCTGCCAGCAGGATGTGCTGGCATTAATGTGTACCACACAATTTGAGATCAACAATCTCCGGAGGGAAACATAAGACCTGCCCTCAATCCCAAATTTGCTGGCTTGTGTAAAGCCCCAGCTGCGGAGACGGACGCGCTGCTATTTGGGAAAGATTTCAATAAAAACTGAAGGAGATGCAGGAAGCATCAAAAACCTTCGGCCTAATGAGGGCAGGCCCCGGGACGAGCAAACCAAGACCTCCGATACCCAAGTGGCAGCACCCCACGGCATCCACCAGTCGACGTCCGCAATATGGGACTGGTGAACGCTTGGGGTCCGCACATTATCCCCAAAGAGCTTTCAGATCAGGGCCCGCAGCAGACCCTCTGGAAAATGCGCCTCCCCCCAACATCGCCAGCACGTCAGAACAAAATCTTCAGGAAAATGAAGAAACAGAATCGCCAATAACCATGGAGGTAGGTGGGTCTGGTCGCTACCAGCATATAGAGAATAAGGGTGCTTTATTAACAAGGGGGAGATTACACTTGTTTAAAGAAGCATGGGGTATGGTCACGAGTGACAAGTATATACTCAACAACATTACAGGATATAAAATACAATTCATGTCAGAAAAAACGCCGCCAGTTCAACAATGGCCCCAAAGGGTATTTCTCCCTCCGTCAAAGAGAAACGTGAGGGACAAGCTGAACTGGTGAGACTTATCACAAAGGGGGTAATCGAAAAGACCAAACATGAACCTTTGGAAATTGTATCGAATATATTCACTAAAACCAAAAAAGATGGTGTCTGTCGCATCATCATTGACTTAACATCACTAAACAAATTTGTTAAGTATATACATTTCAAAATGGAGACATATGTTACTGCCAAACAACTGAATTCCAAAGGACACTTCATGGCAAGCATTTATCTTAAAGATGCTTACTATCTAGTACCCATATACAAGGATCATCGCAGATACCTAAAATTTATCTGGATGGTACAAAGCATTGCCCTATGGGCGAACTTCAGCCCAAGATTATTCACCAAAATATTGAACCCAGCCATGGCAATACTAAGAAAACAAAACATATTGTCATGGCATATCTGGAGGATATTCTCATAGTAGGTAAAACGATGGAATTGGCTGTGGCAGCAGTATCAGCTACAAAACAGCTCCTCGAAACTCTGGGGTTCGTCCTACATCCAGATAAATCTAAGTTGAAGCCATCCACTATCATGGACTACCTGGGCTTCACAATTAACTCAGTCCATATGACTGTTACCTTGCCAAAGGCAAAAATGGTTGAATTAGCACAATCATGCAACAAATTAATGGTCAACGAGCGACCAACTATTCGACAAGTAGCAAGAGTAATTGGGGAAATGGTAGCAGCATTTCCGGCTACACAATTCGGACCTTTGCACTATCAAAAAATTTACAGAGAGCAAAGGTACGGGCAATAAAACGACATACAGGTCACTATGATCGTGTCATGAACTTACCCACTGAAGCAATATCAGAGCTACAGTGGTGGGCAGAAAACGTTTGGCATAGTTTCAGCCCTATCTTTATCACTAACCCTACTTTAGTTATTCAAACAGATGCCAGTGCTCAAGGCTGGGGAGCGACTAACTCCATATCCAGCACAAGTGGTAGATGGACTAAACTAGAGTCATCATTACTACTTATACTGGGCATTAACTATCTAGAGATGTTGGGCGCCTTTTATGGTTTAAAAGCATATGTATCTAATATGCAGCACTTGCATGTTCGGTTACAAATTGATAAATACTACGGTGATGGCTTATATTAACCATATGGGTGGCATAAAATCATTATCATGCGACAAATTGGTCAACATGATTTGGCAATGGTATGTCGAAAGACATATTTGGCTATCAGCTACTTACCTACCAGGTAAGCTAAACACCCATGCCATGAGAAAATTAAACGTCTGGGTTGCAAGTTTGAACAGACCTTACCTGGAACTGGGATTGTCCAAACAAACCATCACCACCATGTCGGCATCCCTTCGAACATCCACCAAGAGGCAGTACTTAACCAGCATCAAAAAAGGGAGAAGTACTGCCAGGAAACATGGACAACATACGCAACAGCTACAGCCACCAACATACTGGAGTTCCTGGCCATCTACACCACGATGTAGGGATCAGCTACAGTGCCATCAACACAGCGCAGTGCTCTTTCTGCTTATCTCAAACCAGCGGCAGGACAACAGGCGATGGGATCCCATCCACTGGTGGTAAAACTGATGAAGGGCATTTACAATATCAAGCCCTAAGCCCAGGTATACCCATATTTGGGATATCAGTGTGGTCCTGACATATCTCAGGGAATGGCCACCAGCCAGATCCCCCGGCCTCGAGCAAGCTACACTAAAGACGCTTAGGTTGATGGCACTTGTATCCGCTCAGTGGGTCCAGTCACTACACCTATTGCGACTGGACAACATGATCACAGCTCCAGACCAGATCTGTCGTTATCCAGCGACTGGTCAAACAGAGCAGACCAGGAACACCCAATCCAGTCGTGGCTTACCCACCAGAACCACGGTTATGTGCCATGACCTACCTACTATCCTACATAGACACAACCAGAATATTCGAGGGAGATGAAAAGCCTTGTGGGTCAGTCACAAAAACCTTATGGTGGGGTACGAGCCAAACCATTGCGAGATGGCTCAAGCAGGTGCTAGAAACTGCTGGGATAAACACTAACATGTACAAATTTTATTCCACCAGGGCAGCATCCATGTCGACGGCTAAAGAATGGACATGCCTATAGACCACATCCTGGCTACAGCAGGATGGTGGGAAGGGAAAAGACCGTTCAGGAATTTTATAATAAGCCGTTGGCAAAACCTGGTTTATTTGCAGTAAAGATTTACGAACTGCAAATATTTAATTTAAGCCCAGGGGAGCAACTTAATTCTTTGTTGTTATTGTTTAAAAAATACCATTGTGTTTTTCTACAAATAGACTCATTGGTTCATAACGATAACACTTCCTCCCTCAAGAACTTCGGCAGTGAGTGAAATGAAACTGTTACACGGTTTGAAATCACAGAGCTTTGAAATCTTCACGTAGTCACTCACGTGACTCCGAAGTAAAATAGTAAGATTAAACGAGAACTTACCAGTTTGAAGTTTGATCTGTATTTTATGAGGAGTTACGATGAGGGATTACGTGCCCTCCGCTCCCACCCTCATTATATGGATCAAACTAATAAATTGATGTCTCCTTATCTTTACTATGTTTACTTCAAAATAACTGTGTCTATCTGTGATTCCACACCGCTGCTTGGAAATATGCCGCGCCTGCGCACTGAGCGGGTTCTTCACGTAATCCCTCATCGTAACTCCTCATAAAATACAGATCAAACTTCAAACTGGTAAGTTCTCGTTTAATCTTACTATTCTCCTGCCTTCTCCCCATAACCTCTGACACCTGTACTAATCAAGAAACAGTTGGCTAGAGATGGAGTGATACATTATTGCAAATTGTGGAACTGGTTAACCGATATTTGGTGGTGGAAGGGGAGCGGAAAAAGAGAGGGGAGGGGAGAAGGGGGATATTTATAGTGGTTACCTAAAATTAGATGATTTTTGTGGAAGTTACCTAAAATTAGAGAATTAGAAAAACAAACCAGCATCTGCAGTGCTTTTTACTTACACCATTACTGCACATGTTTCAGTTTTACAAAGGCTTCATCACAAGTCATGTCCCAGTTTCCATCCCCTTTCCGAGCAATCCCAACAAAAATGCCTGAACTCCCAGAGGTAGCTTGTCTGTTTTAGAGCCACTACAACCTTGTTTTGGAAAGCTCCTGTACAGCCCGTTGCTTAACATACTGTCGGACAGGTTTCATAATCTTTTCCTTCTTATCTGCGCCTGGTTTTAGTTTAGTTTAGTTAAATTTAAAGATACAGCTTGGAAACAGGCCCTTCTGCTCACCGAGTCCGCACCGACCAATGAACCCCGCACATTAACACTATCCCACACACAAACTAGGGACATTTACAATTTTTACCAAGCCAATTCACATATAAACCTGTATGTCTGGAGTGTAGGAGGAAACAAGAGCGCCTGGAGAAAAAACACACAGGTCACGGGGAGAACGTACAAACTCTGTATGGACAGCACCCGTAGTCAGGATCGAACTCAGGGTTTCTGGCGCTATAAGGTAGCAAATCTACCGCTGCGCCACCGTGCCACAATTTAATTATTAATTCCATGATACCAACAGTTCCATAAGGAGCTTCAATCTTCTATATTGTTATCTGTGAACTATGAGATATCATCCTCGTGTTGCCAGAGTTGCTGTGACTGACTGACCCTGGGAGACAGTCCCTAGCATACTGGTGAAAGATGGCTTCTGTGAAACCCCTGTACATTCCCTCTCTCTCCTTCTCCTCGTCCACCACACTCTAGCCATTCTGCTAGTTTCACTGTTCATATCCCTTTGTTATCACCTCTTCCACAGCCAACAATGGACCAATGTGAGCTCCATCTGTCCTTGGTCATCGGTGCCGGCTTTGATTTATTCTGTACATTTTTATACCTCTAGTTTCCCTCTTTCCTGACTCTCAGTCTGAAAAAGGGTCTCGACCGAAACATTACCTATTCCTTCTCTCCAGAGGTGCTGCCTGACTTACTGAGTTACTCCAGCATTTTATGTCTATCTACAAGTGTTGCTATCTATCTCAGTGTCCCTTGACCTACCATGACTGAACTGCCCTTTTCCAAATTACGTTCTGTTTTTCCAGTGAATAAATATTGTCTGGAACCTTTACTCAACCTATCCCCTTGGATCCTCACTTCTACAGAGAAGATTTGCACACAGATATAATTGTGAGTGGTGAATGCCCCGGGAATTCCCTTTATCAGTGTTTGCTATCAGCGATCTGTACTGTGACCATTGAATTCCCCCATTCTAGGTTCTCTCATACACATCACCCGCGCCTCTCCAATTCCATGCCGACAATCGATCACTTCTGCAGTTCTTTCCTGCACACTATTTCACACTAGTTCTACACTAACCCATTTCGCATCTACCCCGACACACTAGGGGCAATATGTAGGCTCCAATTAACCTGCAAATCTTTGGGATGTGGGAGGAAATCGAAGCATCCGAAGGAAAACTTGTCGGTCACAGGGAAAATGTGCAAGCTCCACACAGACAGCACCTTACGGATCGAACCTGGGTCTCTGGTGATGTGAAGCAGCAGCTCTAACAGCTGCGCCACTGTGCCGGCCGATATACTGTGAACAACTTGATTTTGCGTGGTATCCAGGTAAATTATATCATGCAGTGCAAAATAATAAAATAGCATTTCAAGTATAGTGCTGCAAAAAGTGTAGATAAAAATCCCTTTCAAGAGCTGCAACGAGGTAAACGGGAATGTGAGATTCAAAAATCACAAATGCTCTTGAGACAAATTCAGACAAAGAAGTGTTTTTATTAATTTCATATTCTGCAGAATAGGTGCCTCTCCACTGATGTCCCCTAGAGGCACACCGAGGATCGGGATGTCTTCTATCTTTATACATTTCTTTTCATTATTATCACATTCTCATCTCTCCCCATTGAGCTTCTTCCAATCATAACATAAAGCCCAGATTCCCACGAGAACGTCGTGGAACGCCCACCCAACGTCAAAGGCACCTCCCCTATCAGGCATCGCATGTGCATTTAAATTAGGCATCTGGTCATAGTGGGTGTGAGTACATTTTCATGGAATCTTATCAAGCAAGCCGAGTACAGAGTAGTCCATGCCCCTTCCCCCAGTTATCGTTATGTTCTTGTCTGGCTGTGGTTATCTTCTGACTCTCATCCTTGAAATGTCACCATCTGTACTTGCTGCTATTATCTAGAATTTCTCTCTGTTCTTTATATTGTTACTTTCTATTCTACCAGCAGTCTGGCTTCTGCTGACACCTTATTTCTTTCTAAGTTATATTTCTATCCCTAGTCTAAATCAACCATGTCTGTTAACTCTTTCCTCACAATCCATCCTTTTCTTTTTGCTACGCACCCTTGATTTATACTATCTCCTCCTTTTCTAATGCTAGCAGAAGATTCTTCACCTCCCTATCCTCCTCTCGTTGGTCATACTGTGTTCTGAAGGCCATTATGGTGGCAGCACTGTTCTTCGTCAGGGCTGTTTCTATCAATCGCTGAGCCAATCCCCGTACGCAGGGAATGATACAACATCCGAACAAACACAATAACCCTGCCATGACTATCACTAATGTTAGGGCTGATGTAAAGATGTGCTTCCATTTCCCAAACCAGGAGTCTAGAAACCCGGTCCAGGAGGTGTCTACTCCAGAGTTCTCAGCCAATTCGATAGACAGAGAGGTGAGACCTGCTAGGGCTCTTGATACTGACCCATCCGGAGCAGTGTTGTTGGGGATGTATGTGCAACATTGTTCGCCAAACATTACACACACCCCTCCCTTCCCAGCCAGTAGCATGTCCAAGGCCATGCGATTTTGCCAGGCCATTTGGCTGGTAGCTGTCAGTTGTTCCGCTAATCCTTCAACTGCATCTCGAGTGTAATTTATAAAGCGTTGTTGATTGTAGTATAAGTAGTTGATCCAGTCCACATTTTTATTAATTGTGGACCACCAGAAGAGTATGGACTCAAAGCCCGCAGCTATCTGATTTCTGGCTTTAAATTCATCGGGTACCCCTCTTGGCACCCCTATCGCATCTATATAGATGTGTGTGTCGAATGATCCTCTCACCTTTCTCTTTTGTCGTCGGCTTCCTTTATCGAGTTCTACAGCATGTTCTACTGCTATGGTGAAGGGCATCATCAGTTGTATGAGGGTACAGGTTCCCGTCCATGACCCTGGTAACCGGGGCCACAGGGTATTCTCCCCGCACCACCACCAGACATCGGCTCTACTGACTATCTGCTTTTTCAGCCAGGAGCTATTGAACAGCGGCCCCTGTTCCTCAGCCGTTATATTATACGTCTTATAGCAGTTGAGCACCTCCCCCATGTCCTGTCCCTCTGGGTTATTTCTTGTATAGCAATCAAACCCCTCCTCCCCAAAAGGAATGTTAAATGGAGGAGGTCAAGGGTCTTCCCTTCGGCCCTTTGTATTGTTGTTGCTGGCCGGAAATAGGTAATGATAACTCTGGCATATCACATTCTTTGGTAAGAGGGGATTCGTGAATAGCTGTAGTATACATGTCATAGCCCTTGGTGTTCTATCCCAATTCAGGGGAAATGGTACTGGGACCAGCTGAGGCCTAGCTCCAGCGCAGGCGTAACAATTGGTTCGTTGCATACTTCTGGCTGTGTACATCATCCAGGCAAGCCAGGTGTTGGCTCCTTTTCCCCCTGTTGGTATTCCTTTCTTATATAACTGCCTTAATCCTGTTTCTCCTGCTACTATCATTATCTTCAGATCCTTAGACTCATTTTCCCTGGTCACATTGCTGACTACTGGTGGTGCTGGTCTTGCCCCGGGATCCCTATTCTGACTGTCATCTATCTTGAACACCTCTCCCCTATCCTCGTATCTTCCCATCTTCCCATCTCACTTTACTTCTATCTCAAACTTCAGACATGTGTCCTTCCCTGTTGTATCTGCACATATCCAATGCCTACCACTTTCCTGTATTTGGACACTCTGTATGTTCACATATACGCGTCCTGGCAATTTCTCGTTCGGGTTTTGATATACTCTCCACCTATCAGTTTGATGGGTGGTCCGATGCCACCCATATTTTGATGAAGTAAACACCGCGTGTCAATCTTTACATGGATGGGTGCATACATACATTCTATAGCCGCACCACCATTTTCCTTTACATACATTAAATGGGATGGTGGTGGACCTTCTATTCTGTGGTATTGTGATTTTTATGCATGTTACATTACTTACAAGTTGGGTAACCACCCAACACACGACCCACCAACACGAAATCTTCATTTTTCCTGCGGGTTTTGGGTAAATGTTAAAGTCAATAGTTCCTCTCCTTTGCGCACAGTCCACGGGCTGATATCGTCTGGTGGGGCCTCTACAGGACCCTTAACTCGACTTGCGTGAGTCCACCCTTTCTCTTTTGTTCGTACTGCTGTCTCTGTGATTAGTAACACCAGGTAGGGTCCAGTCCACTTAGGTTGCAGCTTTTCTTCTTTCCACGTTTTTATTAATACCCAGTCTCCAGCCTTGACTGAGTGAATCGGAAAGTCCAGTGGTGGGCTCTGGGCCAGCAATCCTTTAATTTTTAGTTCTGCAAGAGATTGGGACACTGCCAGTAAATAGTTCCTCAGGAACACATCGTTCCCTTGTATTGTTGGGACTCCTTCTATCTTCCCTAAGTATGGGAGCCCGAATAACATTTCATATGGTGATATCCCTATCTCTTTTCGAGGTGCTGTTCGGATTCTCAACAGGGCTATCGGGAGGCACTTAGTCCAGGGGAGTCCCGTTTCCTCTATCAACTTGGTGATTTGGGTCTTTAAAGTGCCATTCATTCTTCCCACCTTTCCTGAGCTCTGGGGATGCCATGGTGTATGCAATTTCCATTCTATTCCCAGTGCTTCACATATCATTTCATGTGTTTTGGAGGCAAAATGGGTCCCTCTATCCTCATATCTGGGTATAATTTGTTCTAATAATATCTTGGCTACCGCCTGTGAGGTGGCAGTTGCCGTGGGGAATGCCTCTACCCATCTGGTGAAATGGTCCACTACCACTAACAGGTACTTCCATGTTCGTACCCGGGGCAGCTCGGTAAAATCTATCTGTATTCTTTGGAAGGGCCTAACTGCTAATGGTTGTCCTCCTCCTGGGACTGCTCTCATGATTTTCTTATTAATTCGCTGACATATTACACAGCCCCTTATGACTTGTTTGGCCATGGTAAACATCCCACAGCAAGCGTAGGTTCTGAGGAGGGTGTCACAGAGAAATCTAAAAGAACATCAAGAAACGATTTTTACAACTTCTCTTTTTCAGGTTACCAGGATACAAAGAGTTAATTTTTGCAGCTTGTTCGCAATCCCCCACGGCCCAAACACAGTGGGAATTCCCACCTCCGCCACGGGGCGTCTGTGTTCAATTTTACAACTTGCTCATTTCAACCATTTGTTCCAAACCGGTTTTCAAACAAATCACTTCGTTTCATTCTTAATTCAAATAGATTATTCAATTTATATTATCCCCCTGCCTGCACTCTTGTCCCCGGCCTTTGCCGTCTTCTATCACATCCCCCTTTCGCGGCCTCTGCCGTCTTCTTATCTGCTACTTTCGGGTTAAGTCCCTTATCATCCTGTCTCAGGAACTTTCCTGTCTCTATCTGTTCCTTATTTCTTCCTTACATCAGGCCAGGATTTGGTCACGAAATTGGCCCTAAGCAATTGTTGTCCTGCCCCTGAGTCCGGGTCTATTCCGGAATACTGTTGCATGTTCTTCCTGAGTCTCTGAAGGAACACTGTCGGGACCTCATCTTTCTGCTGTCCATTCTCAAATGCTCGTTCGAAATTCTGTCCTTTGGGTACTGCCTCTCTTATATCTTTTATAATTATCTCCCGCAGGTCCTTCATATTCCTTCGTCCTGCTTCAGTTCCCTTGTCCCAATCTGGCTCTTGTACTGGGAATTTATCTGCTGCCGCTGCATTCTGCTGCCCTGGAGGGTTCTCCTGTTCCCACTTTTTCATTGCTGCTGCCCTAATCATTTGCCTCTCTTCCGATGTGAAGAGATTCCCCATAATGGTGATCAACTCCTCCCATGTATAAGTGTTTGGCCCAAGGAATTGATCTAACTGCTCTGCCAGACCTAAAGGATCCTCTAGGAGGCTTTTCATCTCCTTCCTGAAGTTCCTCACTTCGGTACTGGTTAAGGGGACATTAACAAACCCCCTTCCCCCTTGGGGTCCTCTCCTAGGCACCTCCCCCAGGGGTCTAATTCTCTCCTCCCTGGGTATTCCTGTCCCCAGTGGCTCTGCTCTACATCTACCCCAGCCCCTGTATTCTCTCTTCCCTGGGTATTCCTGCCCCCAGCGGCTCTGCATTTGCCCCAACGGACTATTGGGCAGAATGCGGGGATTTGGCCTACAGCCTTTCCCCTCCCTTTCAGGTTTGCCTTGCAGCCCCCTGAATCCTTCAGGGCGTTAACCACAAGGTCTTATATTCTTAATACCGTGTTCATCGTACCGTGTTCATCATTCTCAATAGCCCAGGAAGTACTATAATAGTCAAAGTTTCTTACCGGGGTCTCTGCACAGAATCACTCGATTGATTTTTCGCGATTTCCGACTACTCCCACTTCTTTGTCGAGTCTCTGTGTGGTCCGGATACTACTGCTTAAACAGCTGACAGCAAGCAAGGAGTCTGAGACCGCTGAACCCTTCGTCCGTCTACTCCCGTCAGCTGTCTAGAGTATTGGATCTCGGAAACGAGCCCCCAAGTTGTGAGATTCAAAAATCACAAATGCTCTTGAGACAAATTCAGACAAAGAAGTGTTTTTATTAATTTCATATTCTGCAGAATAGGTGCCTCTACACTGATGTCCCCTAGAGGCACACCGAGGATCGGGATGTCTTCTATCTTTATACATTTCTTTTCATTATTATCACATTCTCATCTCTCCCCATTGAGCTTCTTCCAATCATAACATAAAGCCCAGATTCCCACGAGAACGTCGTGGAACGCCCACCCAACGTCAAAGGCACCTCCCCTATCAGGCATCGCATGTGCATTTAAATTAGGCATCTGGTCATAGTGGGTGTGAGTACATTTTCATGGAATCTTATCAAGCAAGTGCAGTACAGAGTAGTCCATGCCCCTTCCCCCAGTTATCGTTATGTTCTTGTCTGGCTGTGGTTATCTTCTGACTCTCATCCTTGAAATGTCACCATCTGTACTTGGTGCTATTATCTAGAATTTTTCTCTGTTCTTTATATTGTTACTTTCTATTCTACCAGCAGTCTGGCTTCTGCTGACACCTTATTTCTTTCTAAGTTATATTTCTATCCCTAGTCTAAATCAACCATGTCTGTTAACTCTTTCCTCACAGGAAGATTAGAAATTCATCCTTAGCATATAAAGATCCGTTTATGAGTCTGATAACAGCAAGGAAGTAGAATCTTGAGTATGGTGGTTCTTTCAAGCATTTACAGTATATCTGTCTGACAGGAGATGGGAGGAGAGAAAATGACGGGGATGTGAACAGTCCTTGATTATGTTAGGAGGTTTCCCGAAGCAGTATAAATGATATCAATTGAGGGTTTGGGGGAGGAGGAAGTGGACACTGATCTGCGCAATGGATTGCACTGCATTCACAATGTTCCCTAATTTCTTGTGGTCTTGGACAGATCAGTTACAAACCGTGACATACCCAGATAGGATGCCTTATATGGCCATCTCTGGAGATTGAAAGCAAAGATCTTATAGCGGAGCAAGATCTTTGATTGAAAGAGTCAATTGGAGACATGCCAAATTTCATGTGTGGGAAAGAATTGCAGATGCTGGTTTAAAACCGACCCAAAATGTTGGAGTAACTCAGCGGGCCAGGTAGCATCTCTGGAGAGAAGGAATGGGTGATATTTCGGGTCAGGACCCTAATTCAGACAATTTCATGCCAGGTTCCTGGGGAAGTAAAGGTGTTGGCATTCTTTCTTGGCCATGACGTCATTGTGGTTTGCCCAGGACAAATTGTTGGTTATAGTTGCGCAATATTTACATTAAACAGGTGTACAAAGCTTGCCAGTTCATATTCAATCTGTCATACATCAAGAGACTTGTGACTATCTTCAACTATTACTTGCGTTGCCTCCAATTCCGCAGGTGGAGCAATTATTTATCATCCTTCTTCACTCTTATAGACAGAGCAAATCCGTGAGTGGAAGCCTTCTACTACGTGTCTAGAATCTCTAACAAACGTAATTTGCTTCAGCAACAAAGCCTGTGGATGTCACAATCTGGCTCGAAGGGCGGAATGGCCTACTCCTGCACCTATTGTCTATTGTCTATCTCTAGATAGTCAACATTCTAACCTTTCTTCTTGCTAATACCATACACTGTTGGCTGGTGGACAAAAATGCTGGAGAAACTTAAGGGGTGAGGCAGCTTCTATGGAGCGAAGGAAATAGGCGACAATAGACAATAGGCAATAGACAATAGTTGCAGGAGTAGGCCGTTCGGCCCTTCGAGCCAGCACCGTCTTTCAATGTGATCATGGCTGATCATCCCCAATCAGTACCCCGTTCCTGCCTTCTCCCCATATCCCCTGACTCTGCTATCTTTAAGAGCCCTATCTAGCTCTGTCTTGAAAGTAGCCAGTCTGAAGAAGGGTCTCGACCCGAAACGTTGCCTATTTCCTTCGCTTCATAGATGCTGCTTCACCTGCTGAGTTTCTCCAGCATTTTTGTCTTCCTTCGATTTTCCAGCATCTGCAGTTCCTGCTTGTTCATTGTTCAGGGGGCCTTAGGAGGTGCAGGGTCTAATTGGGAACAATTTTGGTGAGCCCAAGGTCCCCAGCCAATCATAGAAATACAAATAAAGTCTATCATTGACTTTATATCTCTATGGTAGAATGGAAAGTAATCAAAATGTGCGCTTAAAAAGTGCCTGCGCATTAATGGACCAGAGATCTAAGCTACATTTTAATATAAAATTGCTTACATATAAGCCTACAAGTAACGAACAAAATGTGTAGATCACCTCTGAAAAGTACAGTTACAATACCACTTCTTTTAGTGACTGTGAAATGAAAAAAAATTTGTTTAATTAACTAGATCCTGGAAAACCAATAACTATTGGCGAAAAACCAGTTCAGGCATTAAATTTTGGCCTTCAGCCCCATCCTACCCTTTGGGCTTCTACCCCATCCTAACTTAGTTGTGTGTGCATGTGTGCGTGCGTGCGTGCGTGCGTGCGTGTGTGTGTTAGTTGTGTGTATGTGTTAGTTGTCTGTGCGTTATATGTGTGTGTATGTGTGTGGGCTGGAAGGAGGGAAGGGAGGGAAGGAATGAAGGGAGGAAGGATAGAAGGGAGGGAAGTAGAGAGGAAGGAGAGAAAGAAGGGAGGGAGGGAAGGAGAGAAGGGAAAAGAGAGGGAGGGAGGAAGGAGGGAGGGAAGGAGAGAAGGGAGGGAAGGAAGGAGAGAAGGGAGGGAGGGAAGGGAGGGAGAGAAGGGAGGGAGAGCGCCGGCGGCAGGAGAGGATACCGGGGTCCGGGCGGACTGGTGTGAGCTGAGGCCGAGGTTTGTAAACAAAGCCTTCCTTGCATTGTTCACCGCGTCTCCGCGCGGAGAGAGAGAGGTGGAGCCGGGACTGTGTGCGTGAAGCACGGTGACTGGAGGGATGGGAGCGTTGTCCCGGGACCGTGAGGGAATGACCCACTTCCCCCTCCCCCCCTTCTCCATTCCCCCTCACACCCCCTCCCCGTCTATCACTTTCTTCCCCCTCCACCCCTCTACTCTCTCTCCACCCCTCTCTCCCCCCTCCACCCGGGGTAGATCTACCTGAGCCAAGAGTAGATTACTCTGGCGTGGGGCCTCCTTAGGCACAGAGCCCAATTGGGAGCAATTGGTCCAATGGTCTTAAGGCCGGCCTGACATTGTTGGCTTATCATTTGTAGATTCAACATAATTGTTCTGCCTTAGGCTGTTTCCAACACAACAGTATACATTCACAGTCATATTTAGTGTACTGGCTTTCATTGTTTGTAAATTGTAAGCACAATTTTGTTCCAGCACATTTCTCCAGGGAACATTTTTTTAACATGTAACTTCTTAACTTTACGCCATTCTAATCTGAAATAATGTGTGGCAATTGCTTAATCTTGGTTAAACAATATTGTTCCATTGTAACAACAGTATTAAAGCACATTGAGCATTTAAGGTGGACATATATTTTCAATCTTAACTTGTTCATTATTTTTATGTATATCAGAATCGGCCTGTCATCCATCGCTGAGTTTAGTTCATATTTTCTTTCTCTCAACATAATCAGTCTGTAAAATATTCAACAGTTAAAGAAGCATAATCTGATTTTACTTCGGAGTCACGTGAGTGATTCCGTGAAGAACCCGTTCAGCACGCATGCGCGGCATTACATCCAGCAGAGCAACAGCGGCAAGCGGGAGTCAGGCGCTCCCGCTATGAAGGTGAAAGAACGGACCGTCAGGTAAGCTGACGTCGGGTTTTTCTTTTACAGGGAGCCTTCTGCTGTCCGGCAGAGAAGAAAGGCTCTGCAACAAACCTGTCCCCCGCTCGACTCCACGGAGGAGCCTTCCACCTGGGGGGGGGGGGGGGCAGCAACATAACAGACCTGTCCCCGCTCGACTCCACGGAGGAGCGTTTTCCAGCTCGCGGGGGCAGCAACAAGGCGGTAGGACCACTTACCCGGCGCTCCGCTATCCCGACACCGCGCCGAGCCCAGCCCGCTAGCGCCTCAGCAGCGGGCTGGAAGTACCGCCACGGAGGCGTCCGGCTGGTGGCTCCGACTAATCGGACGGCGACGTCTCTCCACCCAGGCGGGGGAGAGACAGCCGCCTGAGCCGCGTGGAGCGGCTCTTGGAGCAGGAGCTCCAGCGAGGTGCACCCCAGGAGGGGCGCTCTCGCAGAGGGGGGTCAGGCACTCCCTCCACAGTGCCTTGTGCACTGTCCATTGCTTCCTCCTTTCCAGAGGATAGCTTTGGTGACCAGGACTGGGCTGGTCAAGAACAGGGGCAATGGCTGAAGATCTCGGGAGTATGCAAGGGGTGCAGGAACAGGAAGAGCTGCTAGGTGTGGTGGACAGGTACGTGGAAACCCCACGTGCAGGAGGCCGTTAAAAGCCTGACGACAGCCATCACATCGTTTTTTCTCCTCGTTCCATGGACAAATACGGAGATGACCACAACCTTCATAAACAAGTCATAAGACCTGCCATAAAATCCTACATTGTGGGGTTGTGCATACCCCAGCCATTGAGCCAGACCCACTGCTCTTTGGGGAAAAAACCTCACAAAGCATATGAAGGACATGCAAGAGGTTTTACAAAACTTTCGGCTCATGAGGGCAGGGCCGGGACGAGTAACCAAAAACAGTAATTCCTACGCAGCAGCACCTCATCGCATCCATCAGTCAACGTCTACCATATCAGACTGATGAAAGCTCGGGGTCCGCATCTATCACCGAAAGTCTTCTTTAGACCAGGGCCCAGAGCGGACCCCATGGAAAATGTGCCACCCCCCAACGTCACCGCCACGTCAGACGACGTGCAACACTCGTTGGACCGGCAGGAAACAGAAGAATACCCATAACCATGGAGGTAGGTGGGTCTGGTTCCTACCAGTATATAGAGTAATACTAACACATGGGAGTCTATCACGAGTGATCAGTATATACTCAATGGCATTAGTGAATACAATTCATACTAGAAAAATTGCCACCAGGTCAACATTCACCCCAGAGGGTATTTTTCCTCTCTCCATTAAGGAAACAAGAGGGACAAGCTGAACTGGTGAGAATAATCACAAAGGGTGTCATGGGAAAACCTGAACCCTTGCAATTCGTATCAAATACCTAAACCCAAAAAAGATGGTGGATGTCGCATCACCATTGACTTAACTTCACTAAATATGTTTGTTAAGTATATACATTTCAAAATGGAACCGGTTGTTACTGCCAAACAACTAAATTCCAAAGGATACTTCATGGCAAGCATTCATCTTAAAGATGTTTACTATTTAGTACCATTCACAAGGATCATCGCAGATACCTGAAATTTACCTGGATGGGGCAGCTATAGCAGTTTAAAGCGTTACCCAATGGGTTCACATCAGCCCAAGAGTGTCACCCAGACACTAAAACCAACTCTGGCAATATTCAGAAGACAAAAACTATATTGTCATGGTGATCTTGATGATATCCTAAATGGTAGGCAAGACCATGAATTTGACTATGTTAACTGTTCAGCTACCAAACAGTTATTCGAAACATAGAAACATAGAAACATAGAAAGTAGGTGCGAGAGTAGACCACCAGGTCCGTCGAGCCCGCACCGCCATTCGCTCATGGCTGAACACTAAACAGACACACTTACCCACAAACAGTAGACACAAGACACAGAACACAAGACACTACCCTCCCCTTTATACCGCTATCACCCCTCTCCACCCCAAGAACCTCGTGATCTCCTGGGGGAGGCAAAAAACCGGATAAAAACCCAGGTCCAATTCGGGAAAAAAATCCGGGAAATTCCTCTCCGACCCCAATCCAGGCGATCGACACTTGTCCAGGAGATCACTCAGGTCTTACTATACTAACCATACCTAGGTCCATATCCCTGCCCTCTCCCCGTAGCCCCTTATCCCCTTGGCAGCTAAAAAACCATCTATTTTAGTCTTAAATATATTTAAAGTTTCTGCTTCCACTGCTCCCTGGGGCAGTGAATTCCATAAATTAACCACCCTCTGGGTGAAGAAGTTCTTCCTCATCTCAGTTTTAAAAGAGCCCCCCCTTATTCTGCAACTATGTCCCCTAGTTCTAGTTTCCCCGATCATTGGGAACATCCTCGGTGCATCCACCCGATCAAGGCCCCTCACGATCTTATATGTTTCAATGAGATCGCCTCTCATTCTTCTAAACTCCAAAGAGTAGAGTTCCAGCCTACTTAACCTTTCCTCATATGTCAATCCCCTCATTGCAGGAATTAATCTTGTAAACCTTCGCTGCACTGCCTCCAGGGCTAGTACATCCTTTCTTAAGTATGGACCCCAGAACTGTACACAGTATTCCAAATGTGGTCTCACTAATACTGTGTACAGCTGCAGCAAGACCTCCGTGTTTTTATACTCAATCCCCCTAGCAATAAAGGCCAAAACTCCATTGGCCTTCCTGATTGCTTGCTGCACCTGCATACTAACTTTTAGTGATTCATGTACTAATACCCCTAGATCCCTTTGCGTTGCATTACAACGCAGCTCCTCCTCATTTAGAAAATAACTTGCCCTATCATTTTTTTTCCCAAAGTGAATGACTTCACATTTATTAGTATTAAATTTCATCTGCCAAGTTGTTGCCCACTCACCTAGCTTATCTATATCCTTTTGCAGACTCTTCCTATCCTCCTCATCCCCTACTTTTCCTCCCATTTTTGTATCGTCCGCAAATTTTGATATATTACACTTGGTTCCCTCCTCCAAATCATTTATATAAATTGTGAACAACTGGGGTCCCAGCACCGACCCTTGCGGAACCCCGCTAGTTACCGGTTGCCATCCCGAGTATGAACCATTTATCCCCACTCTCTGCTTCCTATTTGTTAGCCAATCCTCTACCCATGCTAATATATTACCCCCAATCCCATAATTTTTTATTTTTAGCAATAGTCTCTTATGTGGCACCTTGTCAAAAGCCTTTTGGAAGTCCAAGTATACCACATCCACCGGTTCCCCTTTATCCACCCGGGTTGTTACTTCCTCAAAGAATTCGAGCAGATTCGTTAAACAGGACTTCCCCTTCACAAAACCATGCTGGTTCTGTCCGATGAAGTCATGTTTATCCAAGTGCCCCGTTAGTGTTTCTTTAATAATTGTCTCTAACATTTTACCCACCACCGATGTTAGACTAACCGGTCTATAGTTACCCGCCTTCTGTTTACTTCCTTTTTTAAATATAGGTGTTACATTGGCCATTTTCCAATCCACTGGGACCGTTCCTGCCTCCAGGGAGTTTTGGAAAATTATCACCAATGCATCCACAATCCCCACCGCTATCTCCCTCAAGACCCTTGGATGTAATCCATCAGGCCCAGGGGATTTATCCTCCTTCAGTCTCATTAATTTCCCTAATACCACCTCCTTGGTGATCTTAATAGTATTTAGCTCCTCCATTCCTACCGCCCCCTGTTTATCCAGCGTTGGAATATTTTTTGTGTCTTCTATGGTGAAGACTGATACAAAATACTCGTTTAATGCCTTTGCCATTTCCATGTTCCCCACCAACAACTCTCCAGTCTCACCCTCCAATGGACCAACGTTCACCTTAGCCACCCTTTTTCTTTTTATATAGCTATAAAAACTCTTACTATTAGTTTTTATGTTGTTCGCTAAATTCCTTTCATAGTCTATTTTCCCCGTCTTAATTAATCTCTTAGTTATTTTTTGCTGACCTTTAAATGCTTCCCAATCCTCTACCCTCCCACTATCTCTGGCTACCTTATATGCCCTTGCCTTCAGCCGAATACTATCCTTTATAGTTTTACTGAGCCATGGCTGACTGTTCTTACCCTTACCCCTTTTTTTCTTCATAGGAATAAATTTTTCTTGAAGGTTATACAGTATACCCTTAAACGTACACCACTGCTCATGTACCGTCTTATTCTTGAGTCTGCTATCCCAGTCAACTTTGATCAGCTCAGTCCTCATACCTTCATAATCCCCCTTATTTAGACTAAGCACCCTAGCCTGAGTTTCAACCTGCTCCCCTTCTATTTGAATATGGAATTCGACCATATTGTGGTCACTTGTTCCCAACGAGTCCCTAACTATGACATTTTTAATTAATCCTGCTTCATTACACAGGACCAGATCCAAGATTGCCTCCCCCCTTGTCGGTTCTGTGACATACTGTTCTAGGAACCCGTCTCTAATACATTCTATAAACTCTTCCTCTAGTCTACCCTGCCCAGTTTGGTTTGCCCAATTAATATGAAAATTGAAGTCCCCCATGATTACAGCAGTTCCCTTTTTACATGCGTCAACTATTTGCAGATTTATGTTCTGACTAACAGCGTCACAGCTATTTGGAGGTCTATAAATTACACCCACTAGTGTTTTTTTCCCCTTATTATTCTCTATCTGTACCCAAGCTGTTTCCCTATCCTGATCCTTCAATGCAATATCCTTCCTCTCTATTGCCGTTATTCCCTCCCTTATTAAAAGGGCCACCCCTCCTCCCTTTCTTTCCTGTCTATCTTTCCTAATTGTCGAGTACCCCTCTATATTTAACTCCCAGTCCTGATCCCCTTGCAGCCATGTCTCCGTAATGGCCACGATATCATAACTATATATACTTAATTGCACCGTTAATTCATTTATCTTATTACGAATACTCCGTGCATTTAGATAAAGCACTTTCAGATGATTTTTACTACCCTTCCTTTCCGTTTTTGCCCCTTTTACATCTAGAGCTTTATCTTCACACATTCTGTCTCCTGTCACATTTTGACTTTCCGCTTCCCCACTGATACCCTGCTCTATTTCCTCTACCCCTGCCGTTATTACCCCCCTTGATACCTCCCCCCCGCTACTTAGTTTAAAGACCTCTCTACTGCCCTAGTTATATGATTTGCCAGGACCCCAGTCCCAGCACCGTTCAGGTGAAGTCCGTCCTTACAGAACAGATCCCCCCTGTCCCAGTACTGGTGCCAGTGGCCCAAGAAACCAAACCCATTATTCCCACACCAGTCTTTGAGCCACGCATTTAGCTTTTTAATTTTACGTACCCTCGCCGATTTGGCCCGTGGCTCAGGTAGCAATCCGGAGATCAGTACCCTCGAGGTTCTGCTTTTTAATTTATTCCCTAACTGCTCAAACTCCTTCAGCAGATCCTCCTTCCTCGTCCTTCCTATGTCATTGGTCCCCACATGGACCACGACCACTGGATCCTCCCCCTCCCTCTGCAAATTTCTCTCCAGCATCGCAGAGATATCCTTAACCCTAGCACCGGGTAGGCAACACAGCCTTCGGGACATGTTCTGCTGGCCGCAGAGAACCTTATCTACCCCCCGAATAATACTATCCCCTATCACTACGGCATTTCTTCTAACTCCCCCCTCTTGAATGGCCTCCTGATCCACGGTGCTGCAGCCAGGTTGCTCATCCCTCCCACAGCCCCTGATCCCGTCCTTACATTGAGTAAGAGCCTCGGTCATGCTCGTCAGGGACAAGGGCTGTGGCTCCTGCCGCATCTCCTCCTGGTTCCCCCTACCTGCCTCGCTTATGGCCACACCTTCCTTTCCTTGCTCACTGCCTACTGAATTAGTTAAACTGGTCGGTGTGACCATCCCCTGGCACAAAACATCCAGGTAATACTCCCCCTCCCTGATGTACCGCAGCGTATGAAGTTGGGTCTCCAGCTCATCAATGCGGAGCTGGAGTTCCTCTAGCCTCAAACACTTACTGCAGCTGTAGGGATCTTCTACATCAATGGTGTCGACAAATTCCCACATCTCGCAGTATTGGCACATCTCCTGACCGCCCATCTTATATAAGTAATTAACTGGTCCTATTTAAGAATCCCCTACTGTATTGATACACCCCTTATTTATATAATCCTACCTCCTATAAATGGGAAAGTACTCACCCCAGCCGTAAATTACCTACTGGTTTGGCTGTCTAGTGGTAATTCCGTTCGCTCTTCCTGTCTGGTCCACTGCTCCCTTGCAGTGCGTGGCAAACCTCTTTGCCTCTGTTAGTCTCTGTTAGTCTCTCGAGCCGCGGCTCCGTCCGTCCTCCCTCGGTGACAGCACCTGTGGCACCGCGGTCGTGACGTCCCTTCCGTTCCTGCAGAGCCTTGCTGTCCTGGGCGGAGTCTGCAGCTAACTGTGTGCTCACGTCCGGTAGGGCTAGAGGTTTGGTTAGAAACCTTGGGGTTGTCTTACATCCAGATAAATCTAAGTTGAAGCCATCCTCTATCATGGACTACTTGGGCTTCACAATTAATTCAGTCTACGTGACTATAATCAAATCCTCCCTAAAAACACATTTTTATTCTTTGGCTTTCGACACTGGCTGAGGCATTGCTCCTGTTTTTAGTGCTTTTAATGTCTTTTAATTTTTAGTGTGATTTTTATAGTCCTTCGTTTTACGGTTTTTAATGGTTTTTAATTGTTTGTAATAGCTTTTTGTTCATGAGTTCTCATGTACAGCAATTTAATAATAATAATAAATTTTATTTAATGGGCGCCTTTCAAACATCTCAAGGACACCTTACATAGTATATCGGAATAACATATAATCGGAATAAAACAAGTAATAAAGACATCACAGAGACACAAATTAAAAACAGGATTCAATCCAAAAACAGAAAATCAAAAACACAATGTGAAGAGGGAGCAGCGGCAGCCAAAGCGCGCCAGCGTTCACTCTCTCTTCACGGCAGCCATCTTGGACACAGACCTACAAGACTACAATTAGACAAAAAAAATCATCCCCCCACAGTGGATAGCACTGTGGGGGAAGGCACAATGTCCAGTCCCCACCCCATGTTCACCCCAAAGTCAGGCCTATTGAGGCCACCGCAATTGCCTCTACAGAGGCCCGATGTCCCTGGCTGTTCTCACCGGGTGGTCTTGCCCCAGCGTCGGGAGAGTCCTTTCGGCGGCTGGGCCACCTAGATCGGCCGCTTCCTGGTTGGAGCCCGCGGCTGCCGAAGCCGACAAGGCCGCGCCGGTTTGGAGCTCCCAGGCTCCCGATGACAAAATCGGCGCCGCCTCTCCGCTCCGCAGACCCGCAGCCCGGAGTTGTTGCTCTCGGCGGTCCAGCTCGCCAAGCTCCAGCGCGTCGATCCAGCGCGGAGACCCAGGCAAGGGATCGCCCACTCCGCTCCAGCGCTCCAATGCTGTGCCGCCGCCGAGGCCGAGGTGCTGGGCGGTTCCCGCCAGGAAACGGCGCTCCAAGCCCGCAGGTAGGCCACGAGGACGGGTCGACGGGCAGCCCGGAGAAAAGGCTGCCACACCGACCAGGTAGGGACCTAGAAATTAAGTTTACTTTGTGGCAACTGTAGTTGTTTAAAGTGCTTTATAAATAAAGTTATTATTATTATTATTATAACATTGCCAAGAGACAACATAGTTGAATTGGCACAATCGTACAACAATTTAATGGTCACCAAACTACCAACTACTCGACAAGTAACAGAGTAATTGGGAAAATGGTAGCAGCATTTCCGGCTACATAATTCAGACCTTTGTACCAAAAACGACATACAGGTCATTATGATCGTTTCATGAAGTTACCCACTGAAGTAATATCAGAACTACAGTGGTGGGCAAAAAACGTTTGACATAGTTTCAGCCTATTATCATCACTAACCCTGCGTCAGTTATCCAAACAGATGCCAGTGCTCAAGACTGGGGAGCGACTAACTCTATATCCAGCACAAGTAGTAGATGGACTAACCCAGAATCATCGTTACCACTTACACTGGACATTAATTATCTAGAGATGTTTGGGTGATTTTTTATGGTTTAAAAGCATATGCATAAATATGCATCACTTGCATGTACGGTTATAAATAGATAATACTACGGTGGTGGCCTACATTAACCATATGGGCGGCATAAAATCGGTATCATGCGACAAGTTGGTCAATACAATTTGGCAATGGTGTGTCCAAAGACATATTTGGCTATCAGTAACTTACCTGCCAGGTAAGCTAAATACAGTGGCAGACACCAGGTCACGTAAATTTAATGACAACATCGAATGGATGTTAAAACCCCCAAAATATATATATTTTTTCACAAAAGTTATCAAGCAATATGGCACGCCAGATATCGATTTATTTGCATCAAGGCTAAATCACCAGGTACCTATGTATGTCGCTTGGGAACCAGACCCTGAGGCAGCAGCGGTAGATGCGTTCGCGCTGGATTGGGGAAATTTTTCTTCTATGCATTTCCTCCCTTCTGCCTCATCAGTCGGGGACTACGCACAGTACAAATGGACTCTGCTTCAGGTATTTTGATAGTACCCGACTGGCCTACACAACCATGGTTCCCAATACTCCATGACATGGTTGTTGAAACTCCGATGGTATTCCCCAGTGACCCAGAGTTATTAACACCCAGTGTCGGGCACAAGCCACCCGTGCCATGAGAAAATCAAACTCCTGGGTTGCAGATGCTGCACAAACCACTTCTGGGACTGGGGTTATCATAACAAACCGTCGACACCATGTCAGCATCCCTCCGAACATCCACTAAAAAACAGCACTTGTCCAACACCAAAAAATGGGAGAAGTACTGCTTGGATACAGGGACCACCTACTCAACCGCTACAGTTACCAAAGTACTGGAATTCCTGGCGAACCTTCACCACGATGAAGGACTCAGCTACAGAGCCATCAACACAGCTAGAATTGCCCTGCCAGTCTATTTAAAACCAGCTCCAGGACAACAGGCCATGGGGTCCCACCAGCTGGTGGTCAAACTAATGAAGGGTATTTACAACTCTAAACCCCTAGACCAAGGTACACCCATATATGGGATGTCAGTGTGGTCCTGACATACCTCAGGGGATGCTCACCAGCCAGATCCCTCAACCTGAAACCATCTATGCTCAAAACACTCATGTTGATGGCACTTGTAGCTGCACAGAGGGTCCAGTCACTACACCTATTGCGACTGGACACCATGCTCACAGCTCCAGACCAGATCTCTGTCGTTATCCAGGGAATGATCAAACAGAGCAGACCAGGAACACCTAATCCAGTCGTGGAATTCCGGGCTTACCCGCCAGAAACACGGTTATGTGCCATGACCTTATTATCCTACATAGACGCAACCAAAATATTCGAGGGAGATGAAAAGCCTTGTGGGTCAGTCATAAAAAACCTTATGGTCGGGTGACGAGCCATTTCGAGATGGCTCAAGCAGGTGCTAAAAGCTGCTGGGATAAAAACTAACATGTACAAAGTTCATTCCACCAGGGCAGCATCCACGTCGACGGCTAAAAGAATGGACGTGCCTATAAACCACATCCTGGCTACAGCAGGATGGTGGGGGGAAAGACCGTTCAGAAATTTTATAATAAGCCATTGGCAAAACCTGTTTTATTTGCAGGAAAGATTTTACAGACTGCAAATATTTAATTTAAGCCCAGGGGAACAATTTAATTTCTTTGTTGTTATTGTTAAAAAATACCATTGTGTTTTTCTACAAACAGATTCATTGGTTGATTACGATAACACACTTCCTCCCTCAAAGACTTCGGCAGTGATGTAGTAATAACTGTTACACGGTTTGAAATCACAGAGCTTTGAAATCTTCACGGAATCACTCACGTGACTCCGAAGTAAAATAGTAAGATTAAACGAGAACTTACCAGTTTGAAGTTTGATCTGTATTTTATGAGGATTACGATGAGGGATTACGTGCCCTCCGCTCCCACCCTCTATAATATGGGTCAAATTCATAAACTGATGTCTCCTTATCTTTACTATGTTTACTTCAATAACTGTGTCTATCTGTGATTCCACACCGCTGCTTTGAAGTATGCCGCGCATGCGTGCTGAACGGGTTCTTCACGTAATCCCTCATCGTAACTCCTCATAAAATACAGATCAAACTTCAAACTGGTAAGTTCTCGTTTAATCTTACTATTTTAATGCCACATGAACCTAGTTTAGTTTAGTTTAGTTTCGAGATACAGTGCGGAAACAGCTCAGTGACCAACGATCACTACCCTACACACTAGGGACAATTTACAATTTTTACCAAGACAATTAGCCTACAAACGTCTTTGGAATGTGGGAGGTCACAGGGAGAACATACAAACACTGTACAGAGTCAGGATTAAACCCTGGTCTCTGGCGTTGTAAGGCAGCAGCTCTACGGCTGCACCACCATGCCACTCTTAATTATTTGATCTCTCAGAAGTGTTGTCTTTGTTTTGCCATTCCTGATTGATTTCAGAATTGTGAGCTTTGGGTTAGAACAAAGGCTTCCTCTAGGAAATTGAAGAAAACATTTGTATAAAAGAAGATGAGTGTGAGACATTGGCGGTGACAACGAGGGAACAAACCTCGAAAGATGAAGAGACCTGAGTTTGAAGCTCAGAGAAGACTACCCTCTACCAACAGAGTGAATCTGACCAATTCTGTCACCAGCATCTGCAGATCCTTCCTCCACAATTTAGGGAAGCAATTGGTTTAGTGGCAGGCAGTCTGATCCAGGGCTATGCTGGTAAGGCAAGAGTGAGTCTGGAGTTCACAAATATAGCTGCTCCGAGAATGACGGATCAAGTTCCTTGCTCTCCGCCAAGTGGAACATTGTGCGGGGAGCGACATGGTCCCGCACAGCTGTGATGTGGAAGATAATCAAATTTACAACGGTAGGTAACCAAGTGCTAAAATGTGCCCAATTGATTTTCCCGTGAAGAGAAAGATGATCTACAAATGGTTGTTGTGAAAATCAACTTGCATTTCAAATCTATAACATCATTATCGACTTACTACAAGTATAAGGTGCAACAGTACTTTAAAAAAGAAACCAATTATCAAATTACCAAAGAAACCAACGATCACTACCCTGCACACTAGGGACAATTTACAATTTTTACCAAGACAATTAGCCTACAAATGTCTTTGGAATGTGGGAGGTCACAAGGAGAACATACAAACACTGTACAGAGTCAGGATTGAACCCTGGTCTCTGGCGTTGTAAGGCAGCAGCTCTACCGCTGCACCACCATGCCACTCTTAATTATTTGATCTCTCAGAAGTGTTGTCTTTGTTTTGCCATTCCTATCCTACCTTCTATGTAACTAAAAAGTTATTTGTTTTCTCTCTTTACCAATTTTGATGGACTTTTGAATCAAAAATGTTAACTTTACACTGAGTGTCAACAGGATTATCAGTTTTTATTTAGAATTTCTAGTACCCTCAGCGTTTTATATGTGTGATGTTGTTTTCACTGCTTTTAACAGGAATTTCAGGTGTGATGCATTCCAACCAAGGATCTTTGATTCCAACTGAATCTCGCACCTAGCATCCATTGAAATCTCATATTACAAAATTCTTGCCCGTCAAAAGGTCAAATCATAACAATTGACCTAAATGGTGTGAGCGTGTCAGCTCACAAAGGTCATTAGGTAACCTACATGGTTTGCATTTTTTCTCCTAGTATCTTTGTTGATCTTTTTTGCCTGCCTTCTCTCTGCTTTTTGCTTGATTTCTGTGAACAAGCGCAGCTTCAAGAATAGCTTCTTCCCAACACAGCCTGCACAGTGGCGCAGTGGTAGAGTTGCTGCTTTACAGCACCAAAGAACCCGGGTTCCATCCTGATTACGGGTGCTGTCTGTACGGAGTTTGTCCGTTCTCCCTGTAACCGCATGGGTTTTTCCAGGTGCTCGAGTTTCCTCCCACATTCCAAAGATGTATAGATTTGTAGGATAATTGGCTTCTGTAAATTGTTCCTAGCTGGTTGGCATTGACGCATTGGGCCAAAGGGCCTGTTTCCACACTGTATCTCCAAACTAAACTAAACATCCATAGAAAACACTACACAACGCTAATCTTAGCTATTAACTGGGGCCAAGGAAAGAGCGTTCACGTCGCGGCCCTGTTTCAACCAATCTTTCCACCACCACGCACAAGAAGCACAAGAAGCGCAAGACAGACACCATTGTGCAGATGCCGAGAAGTGTGTTCAGCTCTGGCTGAACAACTTCTAATCTTGTGTGTGGACTCGATAAGAAGAAGAAGAATCTATTAACTTCTATGGACTGTTTAAACACAATGAATTTTCTTGCATTAGCATTGTGGTTATTAATTTATTGATTAAAAAAAAAATAATAATAATCTCTGTATTGCGTTTACAAGCCTGTTATGCTGCTGCAAGTAAAGGATGTAATTGTTTCATTGTTAGTACATACCACAATTAAACACTCTTGACCCCTGACTCTTGTGTTCAGCCTCCATTCATAACTGGTTTGATGGCAACTTGGATTCCCCTGAGGGGAATGGTGAGACCAGTCCTGTGTTTTACAGCCCATTGCAGGAAGTCTTTATGGCCAGTAGCTCCAAACTTTGCCAGGTACAAGAATATTAATATCACAAGCCAATCTCCTCCACTTTTTAATTTGCTTTGTGGGATCTGGGAGTCGGTGACAAGGCTACTATTTACTGCTTATCCTTATCAGAGACATGGTCTGCTGCAATTTCCTGTAGTTTTATAAGTTTTTAATTTTAGTTTTAGAGATACAGCGCGGAAACAGGCTCTTCAGCCCACCGAGTCCGCACCGACCAGCGATCCCCGCTAATTAACACTATCCTACACACACTCGGGAAAATTTACACATATACCATTTCACCTTTTTTATACACTCATCCCCAAGTCCCCCATTTCTCTTTCATCTCTCTTCTTAACCATTTCCTCTGTCAGCCACACAGAGCCCTCCCTCTGGCTTCACATTTCACTCCTCTTCTTATTTGACACTCTTTTGTTTCTTTCTCACCTCTGGACCTCGTCCTCCATCTATCTGCCAACTGAAGCCGGAGACTTGATGTCAATTTTCTCGACTAAGGAGAGAGAGAGAGCGAGAGAGAGCGAGGGAGAGAGAAATGCTGGGATAAGGAGATCCAAGAAGCACCGTGAAAATGATTACGTGATTGTTATCTGGTGAGAGCAGAGCTGAAGGTAACCATGGCTTTGCAGTGAGGCTTTGAGAAGATAAGGTATCTGGGGTTGGCCATTTTGCAAAGGAACTGTCTGATGATAATGAAAATTTGAACAGGCAACATAATTAAGACCTCTCTAGTCTAATGAGGAACGAAGATCTGTTTTGTTTATTCAGCCCATGGATGAGTGACAACTTGAAATGATTGATTTCAGAATTGTGAGCTTTGGGTTAGAACAAAGGCTTCCTCTAGGAAATTGAAGAAAACATTTGTATAAAAGAAGATGAGTGTGAGACATTGGCGGTGACAACGAGGGAACAAACCTCGAAAGATGAAGAGACCTGAGTTTGAAGCTCAGAGAAGACTACCCTCTACCAACAGAGTGAATCTGACCAATTCTGTCACCAGCATCTGCAGATCCTTCCTCCACAATTTAGGGAAGCAATTGGTTTAGTGGCAGGCAGTCTGATCCAGGGCTATGCTGGTAAGGCAAGATTGAGTCTGGAGTTCACAAATATAGCTCAAGTTCAAGTTCAAGTGAGTTTATTGTCATGTGTCCCTGTATAGGACAATGAAATTCTTGCTTTGCTTAAGCACACAGAAAATAGTAGGCATTTACTACAAAACAGATAAATGTGTCCACATACCATGATATAAATATATACACACATGAATAAATAAACTGATAGTGCAAATAACAGAAAGTGGTTGGTAATAATCAGAGTTTTGTCCGAGCCAGGTTTAATAGCCTGATGGCTGAGGGGAAGTAACTATTCCTGAACCTGGTTGTTGCAGTCTTCAGGCTCCTGTACCTTCTACCTGAAGGTAGCAGGGAGATGAGTGTGTGGCCAGGATGGTGTGGGTCTTTGATGATACTGCCAGCCTTTTTGAGGCAGCGACTGCGATAAATCCCCTCGATGGAAGGAAGGTCAGAGCCGATGATGGACTGGGCAGTGTTTACTACTATTTGTAGTCCTTTCCTTTCCAGGGCGCTCAAATTGCCGAACCAAGCCACGATGCAACCGGTCAGCATGCTCTCGACTGTGCACCTGTAGAAGTTAGAGAGAGTCTTCCTTGACAACCGACTCTCCGTAATCTTCTCAGGAAGTAGAGGTGCTGATGTGGTTTTTTGATGAATGCATTAGTGTTCTCGGACCAGGAAAGATCTTCAGAGATGTGCACGCCCAGGAATTTGAAGCTCTTGACCCTTTCAACCATCGACCCGTTGATATAAATGGGGCTGTGGGTCCCCCTCCTACTCCTTCCAAAGTCCACAATCAGTTCCTTGGTTTTGCTGGTGTTGAGGGCCAGGTTATTGCGCTGGCACCATATGGACAGTTGCTCGATCTCTCTTCTGTACTCTGACTCATCCCCATCAGTGATACGCCCCACAATAGTGGTGTCGTCAGCGAACTTGATGATGGAGTTCGCACTGTGGTTCGCTACGCAGTCATGGGTATAGAGTGAGTACAGCAGGGGGCTGAGCACGCAGCCTTGAGGTGCTCCCGTGCTGATTGTTATTGAGGCTGACACATTTCCACCAATACGAACAGACTGTGGTCTGTGGACGTGGAAGTCAAGGATCCAGTTGCAGAGGGATGCGCAGAGACCCAGTTCTGCGAGTTTGGTAACCAGTTTGGAGGGGATGATTGTGTTAAATGCCGAGCTGTAATCAATGAATAGCAGCCTGACATATGAGTTTTTGTTGTCCAAGTGGTCCAGTGCGGAGTGGAGGGCCAGCGAGATCGCATCCACCGTTGATCTGTTGTGGCGGTATGCGAACTGCAGTGGGTCCAGGTTTTTGTCGATGTAGGAGTTGATTTGCTCCATGATCAACCTCTCAAAGCACTTCATCACCACCGGCGTTAGTGCCACTGGTCGATAGTCATTGAGGCATGTCACCTTACTCTTCTTGGGCACCGGTATAATTGATGCCCTTTTAAAGCAGGTGGGGACCTCAGACCTCAGAAGTGAGAGGTTGAAAATGTCCGTAAAAACTCCCGCCAGTTGGTCCGCACAGGTTTTTAGAACACGGCCGGGTATACCATCAGGACCAGGTGCTTTTCGGGGGTTCACCCCTCTGAAGGATTTCCTGACATCGGCCTCTGTGACTGAGACTGAAATGCCATCGCAGCGAATGGGGGATCGGGAAGGCACATCAGTATTCTCCCTGTCAAAGCGTGCGTAAAACGCATTGAGCTCGTCAGGGAGTGATGTTACAACGGCATTCGAGCTGCCTCCTGGTTTTGCCTTGTAGGAGGTGATTGCATTCAGACCCTGCCACAGCTGCCGAACATCTGTCTCATCCTCCAGTTTGGAGCAGAAGTCCCTTTTGGCCTTTTTGATGGCCTTACCAAGGTCGTATCTGGTCTTCATGTAGGCCACTGTATCATCGGAGGTGAATGCCCTGTGTCTGGACTTCAGGAGAGTGCGGATCTCAAAGTTCATCCAAGGTTTCTGATTGGGAAACACTCGGAAGGTTTTTGTAGGGATGCAGTCCTCCACACATTTCTTTATGAAGTCTGTAACGACTGTGGCATATTCGTTCAAGTCCGTTGCCGAGTCCTTGAACATTGCCCAGTCTACAGACTCCAAACAGTCCTGGAGTTGTTCTTCTGCCCCCCCCCGACCAGCTCTGTGCTGTCCTCACTTCTGGGGGTGCGCTCTTTAATTGCTGCTTGTAGGCAGGAAGAAGCAGCACCGCGGTATGGTCGGATTTACCGAAGTGAGGGCGAGGGATAGAACGATAGGCATTCTTGATGGTGGTGTAGCAGTGGTCGAGGGTGTTAGGTCCTCTGGTGCAGCAGGAGACATGTTGGTGGAAGTTGGGGAGTGATTTCTTGAGGTTCGCCTTATTGAAGTCCCCAGCAATGGTGGTAAATGCCTCGGGGTAAGACGTCTGGTGTTTGTTGACCACGGCCTGCAGCTCCTCCAGTGCCAGACGGACGTCTGCCTGGGGTGGGATGTAGAACGCGGTCAGGATAACGGAGGTGAATTCTCTCGGGAGGTAGAAGGGACGGCACTTCACCGCCAGATGTTCGAGGTGTGGAGAGCAGGAGTTGGACAGGACTGCCACGTCTGAACACCACGCAGAGTTGACCATGAGGCAGACGCCACCTCCTCTCCCTTTCCCAGATGCCAGGGTACGGTCCATGCGGTGGATGGAGAACCCTTCAGGCTGGACCGCTGAGTCTGGGGAGCTGGGGGTGAGCCATGTCTCTGTGAAACAGAACACAGAGCATTCCCTCAGATCCCTTTGATAAAGCAGTCTTGCCCTTAAGTCCTCCACTTTGTTTTCAAGGGACTGTACTTTAGCCAGTAGGATAGTAGGGAGAGGGGGCCGAAGTCCCCTGCGCTTCATTCTGACCTGAAGTCCTGCCCGACGGCCATGTTTCCGGACACAATGGAGGCTTCCCCTTTGTCTCCAGGTACTGTACTTGCTGTACCTGCTGTTTCTGCGGACCTGCGCTGGAACGGGGATTCCCTCACAGACGGCAGCTCCAGCTCCGTAACGAACGGGGATTCCCTCAAAGTCGGCAGCTTCAGCTCCGTTGTTCCTGGGAGATCCAGCCCGTCGGCTCTGGGGGTCATCCCGGGGTTTCAAGGTACCTGGGATCCTCAGTCGGGTCGGGAGTTCCACAGCCAGCGTGGGAAAGTTTAAAGTCCGTGATTCCCGCAGCTGCGGGAGGCCGCAAAATTGCGAGAGCCTTGAGGTGCTCAAGCAGCGTGTCCGAAACGGCACCGATTTCTGCCGTTTTTCTGATCCAGGTAAGTTGTTGGAAGTTGTAGTTGAGCCTTTTATTTTCCGGAGCTCCGCAAAAGTCGCCGCAGGCAGGCGCCATCTTGGGGCAAGCTGCTCCGAGAATGACGGATCAAGTTCCTTGCTCTCCGCCAAGTGGAACATTGTGCGGGGAGCGACATGGTCCCGCACAGCTGTGATGTGGAAGATAATCAAATTTACAACGGTAGGTAACCAAGTGCTAAAATGTGCCCAATTGATTTTCCCGTGAAGAGAAAGATGATCTACAAATGGTTGTTGTGAAAATCAACTTGCATTTCAAATCTATAACATCATTTATCGACTTACTACAAGTATAAGGTGCAACAGTACTTTAAAAAAGAAACCAATTATCAAATTACCAAAGAAACCAACGATCACTACCCTGCACACTAGGGACAATTTACAATTTTTACCAAGACAATTAGCCTACAAACGTCTTTGGAATGTGGGAGGTCACAAGGAGAACATACAAACACTGTACAGAGTCATGATTGAACCCTGGTCTCTGGCGTTGTAAGGCAGCAGCTCTACCGCTGCACCACCATGCCACTCTTAATTATTTGATCTCTCAGAAGTGTTGTCTTTGTTTTGCCATTCCTATCCTACCTTCTATGTAACTAAAAACTTATTTGTTTTCTCTCTTTCCAAATTTTGATGGACTTTTGAATCAAAAATGTTAACTTTACACTGAGTGTCAACAGGATTATCAGTTTTTATTTAGAATTTCTAGTACCCTCAGCGTTTTATATGTGTGAAGTTGTTTTCACTGCTTTTAACAGGAATTTCAGGTGTGATGCATTCCAACCAAGGATCTTTGATTCCAACTGAATCTCGCACCTAGCATCCATTGAAATCTCATATTACAAAATTCTTGCCCGTCAAAAGGTCAAATCATAACAATTGACCTAAATGGTGTGAGCGTGTCAGCTCACAAAGGTCATTAGGTAACCTACATGGTTTGCATTTTTTCTCCTAGTATCTTTGTTGATCTTTTTTGCCTGCCTTCTCTCTGCTTTTTGCTTGATTTCTGTGAACAAGCGCAGCTTCAAGAATAGCTTCTTCCCAACACAGCCTGCACAGTGGCGCAGTGGTAGAGTTGCTGCTTTACAGCACCAAAGAACCCGGGTTCCATCCTGATTACGGGTGCTGTCTGTACGGAGTTTGTCCGTTCTCCCTGTAACCGCATGGGTTTTTCCAGGTGCTCGAGTTTCCTCCCACATTCCAAAGATGTATAGATTTGTAGGATAATTGGCTTCTGTAAATTGTTCCTAGTGTGTGGGATAGAACATGTGTACTGGTGATCGCTGGTTGGCATTGACGCATTGGGCCAAAGGGCCTGTTTCCACACTGTATCTCCAAACTAAACTAAACATCCATAGAAAACACTACACAACACTAATCTTAACTATTAACTTCTATGGACTGTTTAAACACAATGAATTTTCTTGCATTAGCATTGTGGTTATTAATTTATTGATTAAAAAAAATAAAATAATAATCTCTGTATTGCGTTTACAAGCCTGTTATGCTGCTGCAAGTAAAGGATGTAATTGTTTCATTGTTAGTACATACCACAATTAAACACTCTTGACCCCTGACTCTTGTGTTCAGCCTCCATTCATAACTGGTTTGATGGCAACTTGGATTCCCCTGAGGGGAATGGTGAGACCAGTCCTGTGTTTTACAGCCCATTGCAGGAAGTCTTTATGGCCAGTAGCTCCAAACTTTGCCAGGTACAAGAATATTAATATCACAAGCCAATCTCCTCCACTTTTTAATTTTCTTTGTGGGATCTGGGAGTCGGTGACAATGCTACTATTTACTGCTTATCCTTATCAGAGACATGGTCTGCTGCAATTTCCTGTGGTTTTATGTTTTTAATTTTAGTTTTAGAGATACAGCGCGGAAACAGGCTCTTCAGCCCACCGAGTCCGCACCGACCAGCGATCCCCGCTAATTAACACTATCCTACACACACTCGGGAAAATTTACACATATACCATTTCACCTTTTTTATACACTCATCCCCAAGTCCCCCATTTCTCTTTCATCTCTCTTCTTAACCATTTCCTCTGTCAGCCACACAGAGCCCTCCCTCTGGCTTCACATTTCACTCCTCTTCTTATTTGACACTCTTTTGTTTCTTTCTCACCTCTGGACTTCGTCCTCCATCTATCTGCCAACTGAAGCCGGAGACTTGATGTCAATTTTCTCGACTAAGGAGAGAGAGAGAGTGAGAGAGAGCGAGGGAGAGAGAAATGCTGGGATAAGGAGATCCAAGAAGCACCGTGAAAATGATTACGTGATTGTTATCTGGTGAGAGCAGAGCTGAAGGTAACCATGGCTTTGCAGTGAGGCTTTGAGAAGATAAGGTATCTGGGGTTGGCCATTTTGCAAAGGAACTGTCTGATGATAATGAAAATTTGAACAGGCAACATAATTAAGACCTCTCTAGTCTAATGAGGAACGAAGATCTGTTTTGTTTATTCAGCCCATGGATGAGTGACAACTTGAAATGATTGATTTCAGAATTGTGAGCTTTGGGTTAGAACACAGGCTTCCTCTAGGAAATTGAAGAAAACATTTGTATAAAAGAAGATGAGTGTGAGACATTGGCGGTGACAACGAGGGAACAAACCTCGAAAGATGAAGAGACCTGAGTTTGAAGCTCAGAGAAGACTACCCTCTACCAACAGAGTGAATCTGACCAATTCTGTCACCAGCATCTGCAGATCCTTCCTCCACAATTTAGGGAAGCAATTGGTTTAGTGGCAGGCAGTCTGATCCAGGGCTATGCTGGTAAGGCAAGAGTGAGTCTGGAGTTCACAAATATAGCTGCTCCGAGAATGACGGATCAAGTTCCTTGCTCTCCGCCAAGTGGAACATTGTGCGGGGAGCGACATGGTCCCGCACAGCTGTGATGTGGAAGATAATCAAATTTACATCGGTAGGTAACCAAGTGCTAAAATGTGCCCAATTGATTTTCCCGTGAAGAGAAAGATGATCTACAAATGGTTGTTGTGAAAATCAACTTGCATTTCAAATCTAAAACATCATTTATCGACTTACTACAAGTATAAGGTGCAACAGTACTTTAAAAAAGAAACCAATTATCAAATTACCAAAGAAACCAACGATCACTACCCTACACACTAGGGACAATTTACAATTTTTACCAAGACAATTAGCCTACAAACGTCTTTGGAATGTGGGAGGTCACAAGGAGAACATACAAACACTGTACAGAGTCAGGATTGAACCCTGGTCTCTGGCGTTGTAAGGCAGCAGCTCTACCGCTGCACCACCATGCCACTCTTAATTATTTGATCTCTCAGAAGTGTTGTCTTTGTTTTGCCATTCCTATCCTACCTTCTATGTAACTAAAAAGTTATTTGTTTTCTCTCTTTCCCAATTTTGATGAAGGACTTTTGAATCAAAAATGTTAACTTTACACTGAGTGTCAACAGGATTATCAGTTTTTATTTAGAATTTCTAGTACCCTCAGCGTTTTATATGTGTGATGTTGTTTTCACTGCTTTTAACAGGAATTTCAGGTGTGATGCATTCCAACCAAGGATCTTTGATTCCAACTGAATCTCGCACCTAGCATCCATTGAAATCTCATATTACAAAATTCTTGCCCGTCAAAACATAACAATTGACCTAAATGGTGTGAGCGTGTCAGCTCACAAAGGTCATTAGGTGACCTACATGGTTTGCATTTTTCTCCTAGTATCTTTGTTGATCTTTTTTGCCTGCCTTCTCTCTGCTTTTTGCTTGATTTCTGTGAACAAGCGCAGCTTCAAGAATAGCTTCTTCCCAACACAGCCTGCACAGTGGCGCAGTGGTAGAGTTGCTGCTTTACAGCACCAAAGAACCCGGGTTCCATCCTGATTACGGGTGCTGTCTGTACGGAGTTTGTCCGTTCTCCCTGTAACCGCATGGGTTTTTCCAGGTGATCGAGTTTCCTCCCACATTCCAAAGATGTATAGATTTGTAGGATAATTGGCTTCTGTAAATTGTTCCTAGTGTGTGGGATAGAACATGTGTACTGGTGATCGCTGGTTGGCATTGACGCATTGGGCCAAAGGGCCTGTTTCCACACTGTATCTCCAAACTAAACTAAACATCCATAGAAAACACTACACAACACTAATCTTAACTATTAACTTCTATGGACTGTTTAAACACAATGAATTTTCTTGCATTAGCATTGTGGTTATTAATTTATTGATTAAAAAAAAAATGTATCTCTGCATTGCGTTTACAAGCCTGTTATGCTGCTGCAAGTAAAGGATGTAATTGTTTCATTGTTAGTACATACCACAATTAAACACTCTTGACCCCTGACTCTTGTGTTCAGCCTCCATTCATAACTGGTTTGATGGCAACTTGGATTCCCCTGAGGGGAATGGTGAGACCAGTCCTGTGTTTTACAGCCCATTGCAGGAAGTCTTTATGGCCAGTAGCTCCAAACTTTGCCAGGTACAAGAATATTAATATCACAAGCAAATCTCCTCCACTTTTTAATTTGCTTTGTGGGATCTGGGAGTCGGTGACAAGGCTACTATTTACTGCTTATCCTTATCAGAGACATGGTCTGCTGCAATTTCCTGTAGTTTTATAAGTTTTTAATTTTAGTTTTAGAGATACAGCGCGGAAACAGGCTCTTCAGCCCACCGAGTCCGCACCGACCAGCGATCCCCGCTAATTAACACTATCCTACACACACTCGGGAAAATTTACACATATACCATTTCACCTTTTTTATACACTCATCCCCAAGTCCCCCATTTCTCTTTCATCTCTCTTCTTAACCATTTCCTCTGTCAGCCACACAGAGCCCTCCCTCTGGCTTCACATTTCACTCCTCTTCTTATTTGACACTCTTTTGTTTCTTTCTCACCTCTGGACCTCGTCCTCCATCTATCTGCCAACTGAAGCCGGAGACTTGATGTCAATTTTCTCGACTAAGGAGAGAGAGAGAGCGAGAGAGAGCGAGGGAGAGAGAAATGCTGGGATAAGGAGATCCAAGAAGCACCGTGAAAATGATTACGTGATTGTTATCTGGTGAGAGCAGAGCTGAAGGTAACCATGGCTTTGCAGTGAGGCTTTGAGAAGATAAGGTATCTGGGGTTGGCCATTTTGCAAAGGAACTGTCTGATGATAATGAAAATTTGAACAGGCAACATAATTAAGACCTCTCTAGTCTAATGAGGAACGAAGATCTGTTTTGTTTATTCAGCCCATGGATGAGTGACAACTTGAAATGATTGATTTCAGAATTGTGAGCTTTGGGTTAGAACAAAGGCTTCCTCTAGGAAATTGAAGAAAACATTTGTATAAAAGAAGATGAGTGTGAGACATTGGCGGTGACAACGAGGGAACAAACCTCGAAAGATGAAGAGACCTGAGTTTGAAGCTCAGAGAAGACTACCCTCTACCAACAGAGTGAATCTGACCAATTCTGTCACCAGCATCTGCAGATCCTTCCTCCACAATTTAGGGAAGCAATTGGTTTAGTGGCAGGCAGTCTGATCCAGGGCTATGCTGGTAAGGCAAGAGTGAGTCTGGAGTTCACAAATATAGCTCAAGTTCAAGTTCAAGTGAGTTTATTGTCATGTGTCCCTGTATAGGACAATGAAATTCTTGCTTTGCTTAAGCACACAGAAAATAGTAGGCATTTACTACAAAACAGATAAATGTATCCACATACCATGATATAAATATATACACACATGAATAAATAAACTGATAGTGCAAATAACAGAAAGTGGTTGGTAATAATCAGAGTTTTGTCCGAGCCAGGTTTAATAGCCTGATGGCTGAGGGGAAGTAACTATTCCTGAACCTGGTTGTTGCAGTCTTCAGGCTCCTGTACCTTCTACCTGAAGGTAGCAGGGAGATGAGTGTGTGGCCAGGATGGTGTGGGTCTTTGATGATACTGCCAGCCTTTTTGAGGCAGCGACTGCGATAAATCCCCTCGATGGAAGGAAGGTCAGAGCCGATGATGGACTGGGCAGTGTTTACTACTATTTGTAGTCCTTTCCTTTCCAGGGCGCTCAAATTGCCGAACCAAGCCACGATGCAACCGGTCAGCATGCTCTCGACTGTGCACCTGTAGAAGTTAGAGAGAGTCTTCCTTGACAATCCGACTCTCCGTAATCTTCTCAGGAAGTAGAGGCGCTGATGTGCTTTTTTGATTATTGCATTAGTGTTCTCGGACCAGGAAAGATCTTCAGAGATGTGCACGCCCAGGAATTTGAAGCTCTTGACCCTTTCAACCATCGACCCGTTGATATAAATGGGGCTGTGGGTCCCCCTCCTACTCCTTCCAAAGTCCACAATCAGTTCCTTGGTTTTGCTGGTGTTGAGGGCCAGGTTATTGCGCTGGCACCATATGGACAGTTGCTCGATCTCTCTTCTGTACTCTGACTCATCCCCATCAGTGATACGCCCCACAATAGTGGTGTCGTCAGCGAACTTGATGATGGAGTTCGCACTGTGGTTCGCTACGCAGTCATGGGTATAGAGTGAGTACAGCAGGGGGCTGAGCACGCAGCCTTGAGGTGCTCCCGTGCTGATTGTTATTGAGGCTGACACATTTCCACCAATACGAACAGACTGTGGTCTGTGGACGAGGAAGTCAAGGATCCAGTTGCAGAGGGATGCGCAGAGACCCAGTTCTGCGAGTTTGGTAACCAGTTTGGAGGGGATGATTGTGTTAAATGCCGAGCTGTAATCAATGAATAGCAGCCTGACATATGAGTTTTTGTTGTCCAAGTGGTCCAGTGCGGAGTGGAGGGCCAGCGAGATCGCATCCACCGTTGATCTGTTGTGGCGGTACGCGAACTGCAGTGGGTCCAGGTTTTTGTCGATGTAGGAGTTGATTTGCTCCATGATCAACCTCTCAAAGCACTTCATCACCACCGGCGTTAGTGCCACTGGTCGATAGTCATTGAGGCATGTCACCTTACTCTTCTTGGGCACCGGTATAATTGATGCCCTTTTAAAGCAGGTGGGGACCTCAGACCTCAGAAGTGAGAGGTTGAAAATGTCCGTAAAAACTCCCGCCAGTTGGTCCGCACAGGTTTTTAGAACACGGCCGGGTATACCATCAGGACCAGGTGCTTTTCGGGGGTTCACCCCTCTGAAGGATTTCCTGACATCGGCCTCTGTGACTGAGACTGAAATGCCATCGCAGCGAATGGGGGATCGGGAAGGCACATCAGTATTCTCCCTGTCAAAGCGTGCGTAAAACGCATTGAGCTCGTCAGGGAGTGATGTTACAACGGCATTCGAGCTGCCTCCTGGTTTTGCCTTGTAGGAGGTGATTGCATTCAGACCCTGCCACAGCTGCCGAACATCTGTCTCATCCTCCAGTTTGGAGCAGAAGTCCCTTTTGGCCTTTTTGATGGCCTTACCAAGGTCGTATCTGGTCTTCATGTAGGCCACTGTATCATCGGAGGTGAATGCCCTGTGTCTGGACTTCAGGAGAGTGCGGATCTCAAAGTTCATCCAAGGTTTCTGATTGGGAAACACTCGGAAGGTTTTTGTAGGGATGCAGTCCTCCACACATTTCTTTATGAAGTCTGTAACGACTGTGGCATATTCGTTCAAGTCCGTTGCCGAGTCCTTGAACATTGCCCAGTCTACAGACTCCAAACAGTCCTGGAGTTGTTCTTCTGCCCCCCCCGACCAGCTCTGTGCTGTCCTCACTTCTGGGGGTGCGCTCTTTAATTGCTGCTTGTAGGCAGGAAGAAGCAGCACCGCGGTATGGTCGGATTTACCGAAGTGAGGGCGAGGGATAGAACGATAGGCATTCTTGATGGTGGTGTAGCAGTGGTCGAGGGTGTTAGGTCCTCTGGTGCAGCAGGAGACATGTTGGTGGAAGTTGGGGAGTGATTTCTTGAGGTTCGCCTTATTGAAGTCCCCAGCAATGGTGGTAAATGCCTCGGGGTAAGACGTCTGGTGTTTGTTGACCACGGCCTGCAGCTCCTCCAGTGCCAGACGGACGTCTGCCTGGGGTGGGATGTAGAACGCGGTCAGGATAACGGAGGTGAATTCTCTCGGGAGGTAGAAGGGACGGCACTTCACCGCCAGATGTTCGAGGTGTGGAGAGCAGGAGTTGGACAGGACTGCCACGTCTGAACACCACGCAGAGTTGACCATGAGGCAGACGCCACCTCCTCTCCCTTTCCCAGATGCCAGGGTACGGTCCATGCGGTGGATGGAGAACCCTTCAGGCTGGACCGCTGAGTCTGGGGAGCTGGGGGTGAGCCATGTCTCTGTGAAACAGAACACAGAGCATTCCCTCAGATCCCTTTGATAAAGCAGTCTTGCCCTTAAGTCCTCCACTTTGTTTTCAAGGGACTGTACATTAGCCAGTAGGATAGTAGGGAGAGGGGGCCGAAGTCCCCTGCGCTTCATTCTGACCTGAAGTCCTGCCCGACGGCCATGTTTCCGGACACAATGGAGGCTTCCCCTTTGTCTCCAGGTACTGTACTTGCTGTACCTGCTGTTTCTGCGGACCTGCGCTGGAACGGGGATTCCCTCACAGACGGCAGCTCCAGCTCCATAACGAACGGGGATTCCCTCAAAGTCGGCAGCTTCAGCTCCGTTGTTCCTGGGAGATCCAGCCCGTCGGCTCTGGGGGTCATCCCGGGGTTTCAAGGTACCTGGGATCCTCAGTCGGGTCGGGAGTTCCACAGCCAGCGTGGGAAAGTTTAAAGTCCGTGATTCCCGCAGCTGTGGGAGGCCGCAAAATTGCGAGAGCCTTGAGGTGCTCAAGCAGCGTGTCCGAAACGGCACCGATTTCTGCCGTTTTTCTGATCCAGGTAAGTTGTTGGAAGTTGTAGTTGAGCCTTTTATTTTCCGGAGCTCCGCAAAAGTCGCCGCAGGCAGGCGCCATCTTGGGACAAGCTGCTCCGAGAATGACGGATCAAGTTCCTTGCTCTCCGCCAAGTGGAACATTGTGCGGGGAGCGACATGGTCCCGCACAGCTGTGATGTGGAAGATAATCAAATTTACAACGGTAGGTAACCAAGTGCTAAAATGTGCCCAATTGATTTTCCCGTGAAGAGAAAGATGATCTACAAATGGTTGTTGTGAAAATCAACTTGCATTTCAAATCTATAACATCATTTATCGACTTACTACAAGTATAAGGTGCAACAGTACTTTAAAAAAGAAACCAATTATCAAATTACCAAAGAAACCAACGATCACTACCCTACACACTAGGGACAATTTACAATTATTACCAAGACAATTAGCCTACAAACGTCTTTGGAATGTGGGAGGTCACAAGGAGAACATACAAACACTGTACAGAGTCAGGATTGAACCCTGGTCTCTGGCGTTGTAAGGCAGCAGCTCTACCGCTGCACCACCATGCCACTCTTAATTATTTGATCTCTCAGAAGTGTTGTCTTTGTTTTGCCATTCCTATCCTACCTTCTATGTAACTAAAAGGTTATTTGTTTTCTCTCTTTCCCAATTTTGATGGACTTTTGAATCAAAAATGTTAACTTTACACTGAGTGTCAACAGGATTATCAGTTTTTATTTAGAATTTCTAGTACCCTCAGCGTTTTATATGTGTGATGTTGTTTTCACTGCTTTTAACAGGAATTTCAGGTGTGATGCATTCCAACCAAGGATCTTTGATTCCAACTGAATCTCGCACCTAGCATCCATTGAAATCTCATATTACAACATTCTTGCCCGCCAAAAGGTCAAATCATAACAATTGACCTAAATGGTGTGAGCGTGTCAGCTCACAAAGGTCATTATGTAACCTACATGGTTTGCATTTTTTCTCCTAGTATCTTTGTTGATCTTTTTTGCCTGCCTTCTCTCTGCTTTTTGCTTGATTTCTGTGAACAAGCGCAGCTTCAAGAATAGCTTCTTCCCAACACAGCCTGCACAGTGGTAGAGTTGCTGCTTTACAGCACCAAAGAACCCGGGTTCCATCCTGATTACGGGTGCTGTCTGTACGGAGTTTGTCCGTTCTCCCTGTAACCGCATGGGTTTTTCCAGGTGATCGAGTTTCCTCCCACATTCCAAAGATGTATAGATTTGTAGGATAATTGGCTTCTGTAAATTGTTCCTAGTGTGTGGGATAGAACATGTGTACTGGTGATCGCTGGTTGGCATTGACGCATTGGGCCAAAGGGCCTGTTTCCACACTGTATCTCCAAACTAAACTAAACATCCATAGAAAACACTACACAACACTAATCTTAGCTATTAACTTCTATGGACTGTTTAAACACAATGAATTTTCTTGCATTAGCATTGTGGTTATTAATTTATTGATTAAAAAAAATAATAATAATCGCTGTATTGCGTTTACAAGCCTGTTATGCTGCTGCAAGTAAAGGATGTAATTGTTTCATTGTTAGTACATACCACAATTAAACACTCTTGACCCCTGACTCTTGTGTTCAGCCTCCATTCATAACTGGTTTGATGGCAACTTGGATTCCCCTGAGGGGAATGGTGAGACCAGTCCTGTGTTTTACAGCCCATTGCAGGAAGTCTTTATGGCCAGTAGCTCCAAACTTTGCCAGGTACAAGAATATTAATATCACAAGCCAATCTCCTCCACTTTTTAATTTGCTTTGTGGGATCTGGGAGTCGGTGACAAGGCTACTATTTACTGCTTATCCTTATCAGAGACATGGCCTGCTGCAATTTCCTGTGGTTTTATGTTTTTAATTTTAGTTTTAGAGATACAGCGCGGAAACAGGCTCTTCAGCCCACCGAGTCCGCACCGACCAGCGATCCCCGCTAATTAACACTATCCTACACACACTCGGGAAAATTTACACATATACCATTTCACCTTTTTTATACACTCATCCCCAAGTCCCCCATTTCTCTTTCATCTCTCTTCTTAACCATTTCCTCTGTCAGCCACACAGAGCCCTCCCTCTGGCTTCACATTTCACTCCTCTTCTTATTTGACACTCTTTTGTTTCTTTCTCACCTCTGGACTTCGTCCTCCATCTATCTGCCAACTGAAGCCGGAGACTTGATGTCAATTTTCTCGACTAAGGAGAGAGAGAGAGCGAGAGAGAGCGAGGGAGAGAGAAATGCTGGGATAAGGAGATCAAAGAAGCACCGTGTAAATGATTACGTGATTGTTATCTGGTGAGAGCAGAGCTGAAAGTAACCATGGCTTTGCAGTGAGGCTTTGAGAAGATAAGGTATCTGGGGTTGGCCATTTTGCAAAGGAACTGTCTGATGATAATGAAAATTTGAACAGGCAACATAATTAAGACCTCTCTAGTCTAATGAGGAACGAAGATCTGTTTTGTTTATTCAGCCCATGGATGAGTGACAACTTGAAATGATTGATTTCAGAATTGTGAGCTTTGGGTTAGAACAAAGGCTTCCTCTAGGAAATTGAAGAAAACATTTGTATAAAAGAAGATGAGTGTGAGACATTGGCGGTGACAACGAGGGAACAAACCTCGAAAGATGAAGAGACCTGAGTTTGAAGCTCAGAGAAGACTACCCTCTACCAACAGAGTGAATCTGACCAATTCTGTCACCAGCATCTGCAGATCCTTCCTCCACAATTTAGGGAAGCAATTGGTTTAGTGGCAGGCAGTCTGATCCAGGGCTATGCTGGTAAGGCAAGAGTGAGTCTGGAGTTCACAAATATAGCTGCTCCGAGAATGACGGATCAAGTTCCTTGCTCTCCGCCAAGTGGAACATTGTGCGGGGAGCGACATGGTCCTGCACAGCTGTGATGTGGAAGATAATCAAATTTACAAGGGTAGGTAACCAAGTGCTAAAATGTGCCCAATTGATTTTCCCGTGAAGAGAAAGATGATCTACAAATGGTTGTTGTGAAAATCAACTTGCATTTCAAATCTATAACATCATTTATCGACTTACTACAAGTATAAGGTGCAACAGTACTTTAAAAAAGAAACCAATTATCAAATTACCAAAGAAACCAACGATCACTACCCTGCACACTAGGGACAATTTACAATTTTTACCAAGACAATTAGCCTACAAACGTCTTTGGAATGTGGGAGGTCACAAGGAGAACATACAAACACTGTACAGAGTCAGGATTGAACCCTGGTCTCTGGCGTTGTAAGGCAGCAGCTCTACCGCTGCACCACCATGCCACTCTTAATTATTTGATCTCTCAGAAGTGTTGTCTTTGTTTTGCCATTCCTATCCTACCTTCTATGTAACTAAAAAGTTATTTGTTTTCTCTCTTTCCAAATTTTGATGGACTTTTGAATCAAAAATGTTAACTTTACACTGAGTGTCAACAGGATTATCAGTTTTTATTTAGAATTTCTAGTACCCTCAGCGTTTTATATGTGTGATGTTGTTTTCACTGCTTTTAACAGGAATTTCAGGTGTGATGCATTCCAACCAAGGATCTTTGATTCCAACTGAATCTCGCACCTAGCATCCATTGAAATCTCATATTACAAAATTCTTGCCCGTCAAAAGGTCAAATCATAACAATTGACCTAAATGGTGTGAGCGTGTCAGCTCACAAAGGTCATTAGGTAACCTACATGGTTTGCATTTTTTCTCCTAGTATCTTTGTTGATCTTTTTTGCCTGCCTTCTCTCTGCTTTTTGCTTGATTTCTGTGAACAAGCGCAGCTTCAAGAATAGCTTCTTCCCAACACAGCCTGCACAGTGGCGCAGTGGTAGAGTTGCTGCTTTACAGCACCAAAGAACCCGGGTTCCATCCTGATTACGGGTGCTGTCTGTACGGAGTTTGTCCGTTCTCCCTGTAACCGCATGGGTTTTTCCAGATGCTCGAGTTTCCTCCCACATTCCAAAGATGTATAGATTTGTAGGATAATTGGCTTCTGTAAATTGTTCCTAGTGTGTGGGATAGAACATGTGTACTGGTGATCGCTGGTTGGCATTGATGCATTGGGCCAAAGGGCCTGTTTCCACACTGTATCTCCAAACTAAACTAAACATCCATAGAAAACACTACACAACACTAATCTTAGCTATTAACTTCTATGGACTGTTTAAACACAATGAATTTTCTTGCATTAGCATTGTGGTTATTAATTTATTGATTAAAAAAAATAATAATAATCTCTGTATTGCGTTTACAAGCCTGTTATGCTGCTGCAAGTAAAGGATGTAATTGTTTCATTGTTAGTACATACCACAATTAAACACTCTTGACCCCTGACTCTTGTGTTCAGCCTCCATTCATAACTGGTTTGATGGCAACTTGGATTCCCCTGAGGGGAATGGTGAGACCAGTCCTGTGTTTTACAGCCCATTGCAGGAAGTCTTTATGGCCAGTAGCTCCAAACTTTGCCAGGTACAAGAATATTAATATCACAAGCCAATCTCCTCCACTTTTTAATTTGCTTTGTGGGATCTGGGAGTCGGTGACAAGGCTACTATTTACTGCTGATCCTTATCAGAGACATGGTCTGCTGCAATTTCCTGTAGTTTTATAAGTTTTTAATTTTAGTTTTAGAGATACAGCGCGGAAACAGGCTCTTCAGCCCACCGAGTCCGCACCGACCAGCGATCCCCGCTAATTAACACTATCCTACACACACTCGGGAAAATTTACACATATACCATTTCACCTTTTTTATACACTCATCCCCAAGTCCCCCATTTCTCTTTCATCTCTCTTCTTAACCATTTCCTCTGTCAGCCACACAGAGCCCTCCCTCTGGCTTCACATTTCACTCCTCTTCTTATTTGACACTCTTTTGTTTCTTTCTCACCTCTGGACTTCATCCTCCATCTATCTGCCAACTGAAGCCGGAGACTTGATGTCAATTTTCTCGACTAAGGAGAGAGAGAGAGCGAGAGAGAGCGAGGGAGAGAGAAATGCTGGGATAAGGAGATCCAAGAAGCACCGTGTAAATGATTACGTGATTGTTATCTGGTGAGAGCAGAGCTGAAAGTAACCATGGCTTTGCAGTGAGGCTTTGAGAAGATAAGGTATCTGGGGTTGGCCATTTTGCAAAGGAACTGTCTGATGATAATGAAAATTTGAACAGGCAACATAATTAAGACCTCTCTAGTCTAATGAGGAACGAAGATCTGTTTTGTTTATTCAGCCCATGGATGAGTGACAACTTGAAATGATTGATTTCAGAATTGTGAGCTTTGGGTTAGAACAAAGGCTTCTTCTAGGAAATTGAAGAAAACATTTGTATAAAAGAAGATGAGTGTGAGACATTGGCGGTGACAACGAGGGAACAAACCTCGAAAGATGAAGAGACCTGAGTTTGAAGCTCAGAGAAGACTACCCTCTACCAACAGAGTGAATCTGACTAATTCTGTCACCAGCATCTGCAGATCCTTCCTCCACAATTTAGGGAAGCAATTGGTTTAGTGGCAGGCAGTCTGATCCAGGGCTATGCTGGTAAGGCAAGAGTGAGTCTGGAGTTCACAAATATAGCTGCTCCGAGAATGACGGATCAAGTTCCTTGCTCTCCGCCAAGTGGAACATTGTGCGGGGAGCGACATGGTCCCGCACAGCTGTGATGTGGAAGATAATCAAATTTACAACGGTAGGTAACCAAGTGCTAAAATGTGCCCAATTGATTTTCCCGTGAAGAGAAAGATGATCTACAAATGGTTGTTGTGAAAATCAACTTGCATTTCAAATCTATAACATCATTTATCGACTTACTACAAGTATAAGGTGCAACAGTACTTTAAAAAAGAAATGGTGTCAGGATCTGATAAGGGGGGATGAAAAATACGAAGTTGGTATATCCCCTTTAAACGCTGTTTTCATAATAGAGCTTGTGTTTCTTTTTCTTTCTTTCTTTTCTATGGCATATTTCTTAACTTTTTTCTCTAATTCTTTGTTAAATGGGTTTTTCTTTTTGATCACTCTTTCACACTAACACGACTCTCTCTCACTTTATTTACTTTCTTTATTTCTATCTTTCCTTAAAGCTTAAACAATGAAGGGGTACAATAAATGTAATAAGATATATGTGGCTTGTACTACTGTAACTTACTGTACTTCTAATAAAAAAAAAAATTAAAAAAAAAATCTACAACATCAAAAATCAGCAGGGTTTTGCAGTTTAATTCCAAGGCAGCAATCTACAAACTCGCAAGCGACTACAGCTACCATGGTCTTCAAGCTGCCTGGCTATGAAGACAGGAAACGCAGAGGAGAGATTTAGAATATCATTTCATCAAAGCTCTGTGGTGGTTCAACCATGCTGATTGTCTATTCCAAGGTTATAACCTACGAAGGTAAGCTAGCCAAGAATATAAAGCAGGATAGTAAAAGCTTCTTTAGGTATGTGAAGAGGAAAAAATTAGTTAAGACCAAAGTTGGACCCTTGAAGACCGAAAATGGTGAATTTATTATGGGGAACAAGGAAATGGCAGATGAGTTGAACAGGTACTTTGGATCTGTCTTCACTAAGGAGGACACAAACAATCTTCCTGATATAGTAGTGGCCAGAGGATCTGGGATGACAGAGGAACTGAAGGAAATCCACATTAGGCAAGAAATGGTGTTGGATAGACTGATGGGACTGAAGGCTGATAAATTAACAGGGCCTGATGGTCTGCATCCCAGTGTACGTAAGGAAGTGGCTCTAGAAATCGTGGATGCATTGGGGATAATTTTCCAATCTTCTATAGACTCAGGATCAGTTCCTGTGGATTGGAGGGTAGCTAATGTTATTCCACTTTTTAAGAAAGGCGGGAGAGAGAAAGCGGGGAATTATAGACCAGTATCGGTGGTGGGGAAGATGCTGGAGTCAATTATAAAAGATGAGATAGCCGCACATTTGGATAGCAGTTACAGGTTCGGTCCGAGTCAGCATGGATTTACGAAGGGGAAATCATGCTTGACTAATCTTCTGGAATTTTTTGAAGATGTAACTAGGAAAATAGAAACGGGAGAGTCAGTGGATGTAGAGTACCTGGACTTTCAGGAAGCATTTGATAAAGGTCCCACATAGGAGATTAGTGGGCAAAATTAGGGCACATGGTATTGGAGGTAGAGTGCCTAACATGGATAGAGAAGTGGTTGGCAGACAGGAAACAAAGAGTAGGGATTAACGGGTCCCTTTCAGAATGGCAGGTAGTGACTAGTGGGGTATCGCAAGGCTCGGTGCTGGGACCGCAGCTATTTACAATATACATCAATGATTTGGATGAAGGGATTCAAAGTAACATTAGCAAATTTGCAGATGACACAAAGCTGGGTGGCAGTGTGAACTGTGAGATGGATGCTATGAGAATGCAGGGTGACTTGGACAGGTTGGGGGAGTGGGCAGATGCATGGCAGATGAAGTTTAATGTGGATAAATGTGAGGTTATCCACTTTGGTAGCAAAAACAGGAAGGCAGATTACTATCTAAATGGCATCAAGTTGGGAAAAGAGGAAGTACAACGGGATCTGGGGGTCCTTGTACATCTGTCTATGAAAGTAAGCATGCAGGTACAGCAGGCAGTGAAGAAAGCGAATAGCATGTTGGCCTTTGTAACAAGACGAATCGAATATAGGAGCAAAGAGGTCCTTCTGCAGTTGTACAGAGCCCTAGTGAGACCACACCTGGAGTTTTGTGTGCAGTTTTGGTCCCCTAATTTGAGGAAGGACATTCTTGGTATTGAGAGAGTGCCGCGTAGGTTTACAAGGTTAATTCCCGGGATGGCGGGACTGTCATATGCTGAGAGAATGGAGCAGCTGGGCTTGTACACTCTGGAGTTTAGAAGGATGATAGGGCATCTCATTGAAGCATATAAGGTTGTTAAGGGCTTGGACACGCTGGAGGCAGGAAGCATGTTACCGATGTTGGGAGTCCAGAACCAGGGGCCACAGTTTAAGAATAAGGAAAAAGCCATTTAGAACGGAGACGAGGAAACACTTTTTCTCACAGAGAGTGGTGAGTCTGTGGAATTCTCTGCCTCAGAGGGCGGTGGAGGCCGGTTCTCTGGATGCTTTCAAGAGAGCTAGATAGGGCTCTTAAAAATAGCGGAGTCAGGGGATATGGGGAGAAGGCAGGAATGGGGTACTGATTGGGGATGATCAGCCATGATCACATTGAAAGGCGGTGCTGGCTCGAAGGGCCAAATGGCCTACTCCTGCACCTATTGTTAAAAAATAAATAAATTATAAATCCATCAAAAAATATTTCATAAACAGTGCTGAACACTGACACATTCTCTGTGTGATGACATGGGTTAGTCTGCGATTCAAAGATATCCTTCCATTCCCAGCACATTCATGTGCCAATCTAAAAATCTCTTAATTTCCTCCAAACCCCTCCCCCATCCCCCACATAAAACAAACCAGAGAACATAAACATATACTTTTAAAAATACACTAAAAGGAACAAAATAGATGAAAAAGAGGCCCAGGGTGCGAGGGGAGGAGTACCTGCGCTGTATGTATAAAATACATCGCGGGGCTTGCTTTCACAGAAGCCCAGGGACCTGACACCAAAATCGGCAACGTTCCAGAGAAGGAGTCTGGTGGAAGCCTCTGACTGGTGGAAGAGGACCGGGTTTACATTTTTACATTTCTGCCTTCAGGTTAAGGATTGTGGGAGTTAAGGATTCAGGGAGTTGAGTGTACAGTATTTATTAGTATTTATTAGTAAAGTTTAAAGGATAAAGTTTTGTGTTTTTTTAATATTTAATATAGAGTTAATTTGGGAGTAAGATATGTCAGTGGAGATTGGCCCCGTGGTTTGCTCAGCCTGCAACATGTGGGAGATCAGGGATATGGTTGGTGTCCCTGGTGACTACGTTTGCAGGAAGTGTGTCCAGCTGCAGCTCCTGGCAGACCGCATTGAACGATTGGAACTGCGACTGGATTCATACTGGAGCATCCACGATGCTGAGAAAGTCGTGGAATAGCACGTACAGCGAGTTGGTCACACCGCAGGTAAAAGGCAAGAGGACAGAAAGGGAACGGGTGGCCAATAGCCAGCAAAGCAGTAGGCAGGTAGTGCAGGACTCCCCTGCGGTCATCTCCCTCCTAAACAGGTATACCATTTTGGATACTGTTGAGGGAGATGGCTCATCAGGGGAATGCAGCAGCAGCCAAGTTCATGGCACCATGGGTGGCTCTGCGGCACATGAGGGGGGGAAAAAAGAGTGCAAGGGCAATAGTAATAGGGGATTCAATTGTAAGGGGAATAGATAGGCGTTTCTGCGGCCGCAAACGAGACTCCAGGATGGTATGTTGCCTCCCTGGTGCAAGGGTCAGGGATGTCACTCAATGGCTGCAGAACATTCTGGAGGGGGAGGGTGAACAGCCAGTTGTCGTGGTGCATATTGGCACCAACGATATAGGTAAAAAAAGGGCTGAGGTCCTACAAGTTGAATTTAGGGAGCTAGGAGATAAACTTAAAAGTAGGACCTCAAAGGTAATAATCTCTGGATTACTACCAGTACCACGGGCCAGTCAGAGTAGAAATAGGATATTGCAGATGAATACGTGGCTTGAAAAATGGTGCAAGGGGGAGGGATTCAATTTTTTAGGGCATTGGAACCAGTTCTGGGGAGGTGGGAACAGTACAAACAGGACGGTCTGCACCTGGGCTGGAATGGAACCAATGTCCTTGGGGGAGTGTTTGCTAGTGCTGTCGGGGAGGATTTAAACTAATGTGGCAGGGGGGTGGGTACAAGAGCAGAGAGGCAGGGGGGGTGTAAAATGGGGGTAGAAGCAATAGGTAGCAAGGTGAAAAGTAAAAGTGGTAGGCAGACAAAACCAGGGCAAAAATCAAAAAGGGCCACTTTTCAACATAATTGTATAAGGGGTAAGAGCGTTGTAAAAACAAGTCTGAAGGCTTTGTGTCTCAATGCAAGGAGTATTCGTAATAAGGTGGATGAGTTGAACGTGCAGATAGCCAATAATGATTATGATATAGTTGGGATCACGGAGACATGGCTCCAGGGTGACCAAGGCTGGGAGCTGAACATCCAGGGATATTCAATATTCAGGAGGGATAGAGAGAAAGGAAAAGGAGGTGGGGTAGCGTTGCTGGTTAGAGAGGAGATTAACGCAATGGAAAGGAAGGACATTAGTTTGGAGGATGTGGAATCGGTATGGATAGAGCTGCGGAACGCTAAGGGGCAGAAAACGCTGGTGGGTGTTGTGTACAGGCCATCTAACAGTAGTAGTGAAGTTGGAGATGGGATCAAACAGGAAATTAGAAATGCGTGCGACAAAGGCAAAACAGTTATAATGGGTGACTTCAATCTACATATAGATTGGGTGAATCAAATTGGCAGGGGTGCTGAGGAAGAGGATTTCTTGGAATGTATGCGGGATAGTTATCTAAATCAACATGTAGAGGAACCAACGAGAGAGCAGGCTATTTTAGACTGGGTATTGAGTAATGAGGAAGGGTTAGTTAGCAGTCTTGTTGTACGTGCCCCGTTGGGCAAGAGTGACCATAATATGGTTGAGTTCTTCATTAGGATGGAGAGTGACATTGTAAATTCAGAAACAATGGTTCTGAACTTAAAGAAAGGTAACTTTGAGGGTATGAGACGTGAATTGGCCAAGATTGACTGGCAATTAATTCTAAAAGGGTTGACGGTGGATATGCAATGGAAGACATTTAAAGACTGCGTGGATGAACTACAAAAATTGTTCATCCCAGTTTGGCAAAAGAATAAATCAGGGAAGGTAGTGCATCCGTGGATAACAAGGGAAATCAGGGATAGTATCAAAGCGAAGGATGATGCGTACAAATTAGCCAGAAAAAGCAGCATACCTGAGGACTGGGAGAAATTCAGAGACCAGCAGAGGAGGACAAAGGGCTTAATTAGGAAAGGAAAAATAGATTATGAAAGAAAACTGGCAGGGAACATAAAAACTGACTGCAAAAGTTTTTATAGATATGTGAAAAGAAAGAGATTAGTTAAAACAAATGTAGGTCCCTTGCAGTCAGAAACAGGTGAGTTGATCATGGAGAACAAGGATATGGCGGACCAATTGAATAACTACTTTGGTTCTGTCTTCACTAAGGAAGACATAAATAATCTGCCGGAAATAGCAGGTTAGTCGGGGAGTGGTGTTGGGTAAATTGAATGAATTAAAGGCCGATAAATCCCCAGGGCCAGATAGGCTGCATCCCAGAGTACTTAAGGAAGCAGCTCCAGAAATAGTGGATGCATTAGTAATAATCTTTCAAAACTCTTTAGATTCTGGAGTAATTCCTGAGGATTGGCGGGTAGCAAACGTAACCCCACTTTTTAAGAAGGGAGGGAGAGAGAAAACGGGGAATTACAGACCAGTTAGTCTAACATCGGTAGTGGGGAAACTGCTAGAGTCAGTTATTAAAGATGGGATAGCAGCACATTTGGAAAGTGGTGAAATCATTGGACAAAGTCAGCATGGATTTACGAAAGGTAAATCATGTCTGACGAATCTTATAGAATTTTTCGAGGATGTAACTAGTAGCGTGGATAGGGGAGAACCAGTGCATGTGGTGTATCTGGACTTCCAGAAGGCTTTCGACAAGGTCCCACATAAGAGATTAGTATACAAACTTAAAGCACACGGCATTGTTGGTTCAGTATTGATGTGGATAGAGAACTGGCTAGCAAACAGGAAGCAAAGAGTAGGAATAAACGGGTCCTTTTCACAATGGCGGGCAGTGACTAGTGGGGTACCGCAAGGCTCAGTGCTGGGACCCCAGCTATTTACAATATATATTATTGATCTGGATGAGGGAATTGAAGGCAATATCTCCAAGTTTGCGGATGACACTAAGCTGGGGGGCAGTGTTAGCTGTGAGGAGGATGCTAGGAGACTGCAAGGTGACTTGGATAGGCTGGGTGAGTGGGCAAATGTTTGGCAGATGCAGTATAATGTGGATAAATGTGAGGTTATCCATTTTGGTGGCAAAAACAGGAAAGCAGACTATTATCTAAATGGTGGCCGATTAGGAAAAGGGGAGATGCAGCGAGACCTGGGTGTCATGGTACATCAGTCATTGAAAGTAGGCATGCAGGTGCAGCAGGCAGTGAAGAAAGCGAATGGTATCTTAGCTTTCATAGCAAAAGGATTTGAGTATAGAAGCAGGGAGGTTCTACTGCAGTTGTACAGGGTCTTGGTGAGACCACACCTGGAGTATTGCATACAGTTTTGGTCTCCAAATCTGAGGAAGGACATTATTGCCATAGAGGGAGTGCAGAGAAGGTTCACCAGACTGATTCCTGGGATGTCAGGACTGTCTTATGAAGAAAGACTGGATAGACTTGGTTTATACTCTCTAGAATTTAGGAGATTGAGAGGGGATCTTATAGAAACTTACAAAATTCTTAAGGGGTTGGACAGGCTAGATGCAGGAAGATTGTTCCCGATGTTGGGGAAGTCCATGACAAGGGGTCACAGCTTAAGGATAAGGGGGAAATCCTTTAAAACCGAGATGAGAATTTTTTTCACACAGAGAGTGGTGAATCTCTGGAACTCTCTGCCACAGAGGGTAATTGAGGCCAGTTCATTGGCTATATTTAAGAGGGAGTTAGATGTGGCCCTTGTGGCTAAGGGGATCAGAGGGTATGGAGAGAAGGCAGGTACGGGATACTGAGTTGGATGATCAGCCATGATCATATTGAATGGCGGTGCAGGCTCGAAGGGCCGAATGGCCTACTCCTGCACCTAATTTCTATGTTTCTATGAAAAGACAAGCAGACCGTTGGGGAGGCTGCGATCGCTGATGGCGTCACCCGATGGTATCTAGTCTTTGACATTCCCACCATGGGAAATGTGTTCTGACTGCATACCCTATCTATGCCTCTCATAATTTTATATACTTCCATCAGGTGTCCCCTCAACTAGAGAAAGAATATAAGTTTGTCTGACCTCTTCTTATGGATGTTATCCTCTAATCCAAAGCAGCATTATGGTAAATTTCTGCTGCACCCTCTCCAAAGCCTCCCCATCCTTCCTGTTGTGGGGCGACCAGAACTGCACACAATATGCCAAATGTAGTCCAACCAAATTACTATAAATTACTATAAAGCTACAACGTAACTTCCCGACTCTTACACCTAATTTTGTCAAGTAGGTGACAAAATGGACTCTGCTTGTAGTTTAGAAGTATACAAAATGGGTACCTTGCCCTTTAGCCTGAATAGTCAGCCAGATAACAATGTACAGATGCTGAATCATCTAGGTCAGAAGCAAGACTGCTTGAATCTGCAGATAAGGAATGCTCCTTCTTTGAGCAAAACCATATATGGACAATAGCTTTTCTGATATTGGAAGAGGCCGAAGAGCATTAGTTTTATCATATATGGACATTGTGGGAGTTTTATACTGGAATGGTATGAAATGGTATAATTACGATGCCTGTACTTAGTATAAGTATAAAGTATAAAATATCCTTTATTGTCATTCAAACTTTTAGTTTGAACGAAATTACGTACCTTGCAGTCATGACAAAGAATAAAATAACAGAACACACAATGAACACAGTTTAACATCCATCACAGTGAGTCCACTTTGAGTCTCTTTGAGTGAGGCCATGAGGAGCTGTAGAGCTTTTGCCCGCTCCCGCTTGTGTTACAATAAAGAAGTCTTTGCTTTACTGACTTGATTTGTCTGTTGTCTGTGAAGGTAAAATGAACTTTAACATTGGCATAGTCGGCAGGATCTCGCTTGGGAATTTCTCTGACAACTGAGTAAAGGGCCTGTCCCACTTAGGCGATTTTTCAGCGGACTGCCGGCGACTGTCAAGTTCGCGGCACTCGCCTGAAAAACAGGGAACTGGCACGGCGACTGTCAGACTGGAATACACACACACACACACACACACACACACACACACACACACGCACACACACACACACACACACACACACACACACACACACACACACACACACACACACACAAACACATCGCAAAGGCGGGGGCCAGGGAAAGCGGGGGAGCGCTGTCTGAAATCCATATGGTGCAAAGCCAAGGTGATACAGACACACACCGCGATGAACAGGAAGGCTAAGATAGCTAGCTAAGTCCTTTAAAAGGGGTGGGTGGGGAGGGGAGAAGGGGGTAGAAGGGGGGAGAAGTGGGTGAGAAAGTGGGAGAAGGAGTGGAGACACTGTTAAGAAGCCAGAAATGTTTTAATAAGCTAGAGATACACAGCTGAGAAGTTTGACGGGCATTTAACATTACCAGTCGGTTATCCTTGGTTCTGAAAACTCGTGCTTACGTTTTTTTCCCCCAATGAGCCAATCAAAATGCCCGGTCAGCAAAGGCGATTAACTGAAACTACCTACGACTACCCATAACTACATGGCGACCCCACTACATTTGCCCTACGACTACAGGATTATCGATTTTCCCCATGGCGACTAATTTTTGGTCACAGAAAATGTTTCGACATGTTGAAAAATTTGTGGCGACCATACTGAGGCCGCGACCAATTCCCAGAATGCGGGAACTCCTTGCGACCATGAAGGAGACTCACCAGAGACCACCAACGAGCATGTGGCGACCATTTGGCGACCATGAGGCGAGCGCAGAGTCTACTGCACTTGCCTAAAAAGTTGCTCAAGTGGGACAGGCCTTTAAGAGGCTATGGTCTGGCCAGGACCTCGATGGAGTAAAAGGTAAAACAAACTTTAACACCCTGACTGATGAAAGCAAGCATACCATACACTTTCTGGGGGGCAGTGTTAGCTGTGAGGAGGATGCTAGGAGGCTGCAAGGTGACTTGGATAGGCTGGGTGAGTGGGCAAATGCATGGCAGATGCAGTATTAGGAAAAGGGGAGATGCAACGAGACCTGGGTGTCATGGTACACCAGTCATTGAAAGTAGGCATGCAGGTGGAACAGGCAGTGAAGAAAGAAAATGGTATGTTAGCATTCATAGCAAAAGGATTTTAGTATAGGAGCAGGGAGGTTCTACTGCAGTTGTACAGGGTCTTGGTGAGACTACACCTGGAGTATTGCGTACAGTTTTGGTCTCCTAATCTGAGGAAAGACATTCTTGCATAGAGGGAGTACAGAGAAGGTTCACCAGACTGATTCCTGGGATGTCAGGACTTTCATATGAAGAAAGACTGGATAGACTCGGCTTGTACTCGCTAGAATTTAGAAGATTGAGGGGGGATCTTATAGAAACTTACAAAATTCTTAAGGGGTAGGCTAGATGCAGGAAGATTGTTCCCGATGTCGGGGAAGTCCAGAACAAGTGGTCACAGTTTAAGGATAAGGGGGAAATCTTTTAGGACCAAGATGAGAAAAACATTTTTCACACAGAGAGTGGTAAATCTCTGGAATTCTCTGCCACAGAAGGTAGTTGAGGCCAGTTCATTGGCTATATTTAAGAGGGAGTTAGATTTGGCCCTTGTGGCTAAAGGTATCAGGGGGTATGGAGAGAAGGCAGGTACAGGATACTGAGTTGGATGATCTGCCATGATCATATTGAATGGCGGTGCAGGCTCGAAGGGCCGAATGGCCTACTCCTGCACCTATTTTCTATGTTTCTATGTTTACCATAGACAAAAATCTGAAGTAACTCAGCAGGACAGGCAGCATCTCTGGAGAGAAGAAACAGGTCCAGACCGTTCTCCAGATTGGTTATGGATAAGGGAAAGAAGATGATGTAGAGAGATAAAGAACAATGAATGAAAGATATGCAAAAAAGTTACAATGATAAAGGAAATAGGCCATTGTTAGCTGTTTGTTTGATGAAAACGAGAAGCTGGTGCGACTTGGGTGGGGGAGGGATAGAGAGAGGGAATGCCTGGGTTACGAAGTTAGAGAAATCAATATTCATACCACTGGGGTGGGTGTAAGCTGCCCAAGCGAAATATGAGATGCTGTTCCACCAATTTGCATTTAGCCTCATTCTGACAATGAAGGAGACCAAGGACAGAAAGGTCTGTGTGGGATTGTGAAAGAGAATTCAAGTGTTGAGCAACCGGGAGATCAGGTAGGTTCAGGCGGACTGAGCGAAGGTGTTCACATTTTTAAGAAAGGCGGGAGAGAAAAAACAGGGAGTCATAGACCAGTTAGCTTCGACATCGGTGGTGGGGAAGATGCTGGAGTGAATCATAAAAGATAAAAAAGTGGCACATTTGGATAACAGTAACAGGTTTAGTTTATGAATAAGGGGTAAGCCATTTAGAATGAGATGAGGAATAGAGATGAGGAAACACTTTTTGACATGGAGTTGTGAGTCTGTGTAATTCTCTGCCTCAGAGGGCGGCGGAGAGAGCTAGATAGGGCTGTTAAAGATAACGGAGTCAGGGGATTTGGGGAGAAGGCAGGAACGGTGTACTGATTGTGGATGATCAGCCATGATCACATTGAATGGCGGTGCTGGCTGGACAGGTCGAATGGCCTACTCCTGCACCTATTGTCTATTATTAAAGCTTTATTTCAGACACAGGTCCATATAACACATCAAACAGTACAAAGAATTACAAAGATACATTAAAAAATTGCATATTAGCCTAAAATATATATAAGCTATTGCACCAATGCCGTCTTAGCCTAGAAGTGAATCTATAGCAGCTTTTCAGAGGGCTGACTAGGGCTTCAATTATGTGGTTCTCTGACTTGTCCAGGCGACACATAAAACTAAACATCAGCTGTCTTAAGAGTGCCTCACAGGTTGGCACTCTAGTGGACACAAACAATTGACTGGCACTATGCCACCTAGGGACACGAAGTAGCAACCTCATTGCATCATTGTATGCAACCTTAAGCCTCTGCATACTCTTTTTCTTATAATTAGACCACAATTGAGCAGTATATAACGGTGTGATGTAGGTTCTGAACAGGGAACACTTCACAGAATCAGAGCACATATAAAACTTCCTTATAAGCATGTTGGCTTGAAGATAAATTTTACAGCGCTGTCGGTAGAGGTCTTTGTCATCCTTCCAGTCATCAGATATGACATGACCTAGGTATTTAATTTCCTCACACACAGCAAGAGGACTGTCTGACAAATAAAAGGTCGGAAAAGTTGATTCCCTGTCCTCAGCGCTTCTAATTACCATTATGCGGCTTTTCTTAGCGTTATACTTAATGTCATAATCAAGGCCATACTGAGAGCACACCTTCAGCATCTGCTGCAGCCCAGCACTATATGGACAGAGCAGGACCAGGTCATCTGCATACATCAGATGATTAACAATTCTGTTGCCCACAAGACAGCTAGTTTTTAGCCTATTTAACTGATTTGACAATTCGTCCATATAAACATTAAATAAAATAGGAGACAAAATTCCTCCTTGCCGCACTCCGTTACTAACACAGAATGGAGCAGATACAACATTGTCCCATTTAACGTAAAACGTTTGATGGGCATACCAGAACACTAAGATTCTCACTAAAAATTTAGGGGCACCTCTATTTAGCAATTTTACAAACAAGTGTTCATGGTTAATTCTATCAAATGCCTTGGACGCATCAATAAAACATAGGAATACAGATGAATTCAGGCTTGTGTACCTGAACACAATCTCTTTAAGAGCATAGATACACAGGTCAGTTCCATGTTTTCTTTTGAACCCAAACTGATTGTCAGTAGTAAGGACATACATTTCCAGCTTTGTCAGCAGTATTCTCTCCAGTACTTTAGATAAGATACTGGCTAGTGCAATAGGTCAGTAATTATCAATACTGTTGAGCCTACCAGCCTTATCTTTAATCACAGGCACTAGCATTACAGACATAATATAATTTGGCAAGACACCATGAACCAAACAGCCATTAAAGCACATGGAAAGCAAAGGGCAGAGCTTATAGCTGGCATATTTTAGATGTTCTGCAGTAATGCAGTCCATACCACAGGCTTTGTTGTTATCCAACATGTTAATGGCATCATATACATCAGCTGCCCTAACTACCATATCTACAGAGAGATCAATAAGTTCATGATTGATTCTAACTGGGTTACTTTTAACACAGTTAAAAAGGTTACAGTAGTGCTCACGCCAACTCTCAGCTATTTTTTCTGGGCTACTAACACCTTCAATGTCAGACGGTAGGGGTGTTTTGCTGTTATTCATTACTCTGACCTCTTTCCAGAAGTTAGTAAGGTTGTTATTCTGTAGCTTCCTGGCAAGCAAGTCTGCTCTCATTGTGTTTTCATTTTTCTTAATAAACCGAAGTGCATATTTAACTCTAGCATTTGTGCGTTTTTTCATATCTAGCAATACTCCCTGTCTAGGCCTACCTGCCTCTGACCAGAGTCTAAAGGCCTCTCTTGCCTCAGCGTACTGCTCAGCCACAAACTCATTCCACCCAGGTCTGATGTTGGGTACCTTACATTTGCTTTTACAAAAGGGATCACTGGAGGCAATGAGACATTTCACAATAACATCATACATGGCACAGAGTTTTTCAGCATGTTGCACGTCCTTACAATTCATATCTGAGCACATTAGGGCCTCTTGAGGCAATTCAATATTATTTAACAAACTGTCTATTGTTTATTGTCTAAGTACCATACATCCTCTTTACCATTGTATCTACTTGTGATATTACTTTCAGGGAGCTATAGACCGGGACCCCAAGATCCCTCTGTACATCAATGCTGTTAAAGGTCTTGCCATTAACTACCATATTTCCCAGCATCCAAGATGCTATTTTTTACTTGTGGACTTTGGAAGGAGTAGGAGGGGGACCCACAGAACTTCAAATTCCTGGGCGTGCACATCTCTGAAGATCTTTCCTCGTCCGAGAACACTAACGCAATTATCAAAAAAGCTCATCAGCGCCTCTACTTCCTGAGAAGATTACGGAGAGTCGGATTGTCAAGGAAGACTCTCTCTAACTTCTACAGTTGCAGTCGAGAGCATACTGACCGGTTGCATCGTGGCTTGGTTCGGCAATTTGAGCGCCCTGGAGAGGAAGAGACTACAAAAAGTAGTAAACACTGCCCAGTCCATCATCGGCTCTGACCTTCCTTCCATCGAGGGGATTTATCGCAATCGCTGCCTCAAAAAGGCTGGCAGTATCATCAAACACCCACACCATCCTGGTCACACACTCATCTCCCTGCTACCTTCAGGTAGAAGGTACAGGAGCCTGAAGACTGCAACAACCAGGTTCAGGAATAGCTACTTCCCCACAGCCATCAGGCTATTAAACCTGGCTCGGACAAAACTCTGATTAATATTAATAACCACTTTCTGTTATTTGCACTTTACCAGTTTATTTATTCATGTGTGTATATATTTATATCATGGTATATGGACACATTTATCTGTTTTGTAGTAAATGCCTACAATTTTTCTGTGTGTTTAAGCAAAGCAAGAATTTCATTGTCCTATACAGGGACACATGACAATAAACTCACTTGAACTTGAACTTGAACTTACTCTAAAATGAGGCCTGAAAATGTATCTGCGTCTTGGAGGCTGAAGGTTAGGCCGAGCAATGCCACTCTTGTAGCAACTGCTCTGTGAAACCTGCCCCGCCTTCGACCCTGGAACTGTGTGAAGTGGTAAGCGACTGTAAATAGACAGCGCCGCTGGGGGAGGGGGGGAGGGGGGGTGGAAGAGTTCTTTTCTACAGCGTTTGGGGAGTCTGGCCCGGGTCAGCACGGCTTGAGCTACACAAAGTAGTAAACTTGGCTGGGCCGCCAGTGGTAAAGTTGCGGCGGAGGGCAGGAGCGTTGAGAAGGAGGGGGTCGGAGATCATGCCAGCAACTCACTCACTCACCGCTGCCGCGGTGCTCCGGACACTGACTCACCGCAATGTGGCCAGGGAGGGAAGTAGCTAGGGTGGTTGCGAGCGGCCGCCGGGACCGGACAGCGGAACCGGTCGCCACCTCACCACCTTCTGCCGGCCTGCCCTCCAGCCAGCCCCGGTGTCCTTCAGCATAGGCGCAACCGAAGGAGGTGGTGGGGAGCTTCTTTGACACAGGTGCGTCTTCATTGGTGGTAAATATGGTATATACTTTCTCACAAAGTCGAACATGTCACACTAGCTCATATTAAACTCCATCTGCAATTTCTGAAGCAGATCTATTTCCCACTGTGTACTTTGATACCCCTCCTCATTGTTCGCAATTCCCACCAATGTTGGTGTTGGTTGCAAACTTACTAACCAACCCATCTACATACAGTACATGTCAAGGAATTTTATCTTATTCAGGTGCAATCTGTGGGTGTTGCACAATTGCTCTATGATCTCTTTCACTCTGTAATCTAATATCTTGTTCTAAAATTAACATAACCTTTGCTGGCAGCACTTGGTGGTTTGCCTCCCTAAACATGTGGATTGTAATAGTGTAATAAACATGTGCATAAACACAACCAGGTCCCTTTGTAAATCTCTTATTGCAGTCAATAATTCACAAAAGCCAGTGTTTCATAGTCATACAGCACAGAAACAGGCCCTTTGTCCAACTTGCCATGCTGACCAAGAAGCCCCAGCTACACTCATCCCCACGACCCGTGGTTGACCTGTATTCCTCTAAACCTTTCTTATCCATGTACCTGTCCAAATCTCTTTTAACAAGGTTAGTTTGAAGAAATCACTGCCAAACTATCACAAGCACATTTCCTGCAACACCAGAGGGTCAGATACTCTCAACTACAGCTTCTCCATCATCAAAATGCCTATTATTCCATCCTTGCTGCGGTTTGGAAAGTGCATACACTGTAGGCAGTGACTGAACAATACAGCTCCAGTGTGAGGATTACACACAAGTGGTCAGGGGGAGATAGCAGGACACCTCCATGACTGCTTGGTATCGGTGGAACGGGAGACATTCAAAGACTCAACAATGGACCTGAAAGAAATTGCCACAGCTGATATAAATTTTCTTAAGCAAAGTTGCCGAGATAGTATTCAAACAATATTTTTGATATTTAGTAAACTAAAAGCAACAGTTTGTAAATCTGGATCCAGATACCTTTCACCACAAAAGAATTACAGTGAAACACTTTGTTTGCATGCTTTCCAGTCTAATCATTCCATACATGAGTGTAATCTAGCCATTAACCACAAAAGCAGGAAGTGCAAAGAGAAAAATGCCAGAATGCAGAATATAGATTTAAGCATTTCCATACAACATGATAGAAATGTATTCATCCCCCGAGGAAAATTGGTTTGCCAACAGTCACAACACACAAGATACACGAAAGCTTGAAATTAAAATTAAAAGTGAAAAAATAAGAAAAAGGACAAGCGACTTTTGGCTGGCTGCCGTGTGCACAGCCTTAACTGGAACAAACGAAAGAACAAACAAACAAACACAGGCTTATCCCCTGGGCAAATGGTTCTAAAACTAGAGTGCCCCCCCCCCTCCCCACACCGGATCCCCCTTTGTTCACCCACTGTCCCTCACGGCAATCCCCTCATGCTGGGTCCCCATTGTTTTCCCCTGCCCCCTCACGCTTATCGACCGCTGATTGCGGGTCGATCGCGAGGCCCCACCACCGCCGAGGCTCCCGTTGCTGCCAAGGCAATTACAGTTAAGGAAAATAGCGTTACAGTTAAGGAGAAAAAGTCCAGTGACCGCAATGACTTCACAAATGGCTGAAGTGAATGAAGATCGGGTCGGAGCAGAAAACCAAGATCATTGTTGCCCCTAATTAATACTAAAGAAAAAACACTGCTCTGACGACCAACCAATCCCGCTGATGGGGGATGTATCCCTGTTTTATAGCTGTCATTTCTCAGTGAACCTGTAAACCTTCTCAATTTCTTGACCCTTCGTCTAACCTATAAATCTTTGGAAAAAATTAAAACCTACATGGAATTCACAAGAATTGATTAAAGTTAGCAGATTTTATTTGAGCCTTGAGAGAGTAAGAGAGGCGAGCAACAGAGAGAAAGAGACAGCAAGATAGACAAGTAGAGATGGAGACAAATTCCGAGACAAAAAGAGACGGGTATTTTGTATACATGGCGGAATTGCATTAATTATGTTCAATTCCACTGTGTGCACCCACTGTAAGGAATTGTCATAAATTTATTAAAGCTAACGGATTTTATGTGAAAAACTTGGACTAGAGGTCATAGCCTCAGAATTAAAGGACATTCTTTTAGGAAGGAGATGAGGATACATTACTTCAGAGGGTGGTGAATCTGTGGAATTCTTTGCCACAGAAGGCAGTGGACACTTTATGGCAGAGATAGATAGATTCTTGATCAGTACAGGTGTCAGAGGTTATGGGGAGGCAGGAGAATGGGGTTAGGAGGGAGAGATAGATCAGCCATGATTGAATGGTGGAGTAGACTTGATGGGCCAAATGGCCTAATCCTACTCTTCCTTATGACCATATGAACCTTGAGAGGGAGTAAGAAGGGTGAGCAACAGAGAGAGAGAGATAGAGAGTGAACAAGAGAGACAATTAGAGATGAATGCAGAGTCAGAAAGACATAGAGAGAGGGCATAATTCCTCCGATTACTACAGGTTTATGATTTAACTAGTGCATTGAATCATGCCTGAGAAGAAATGTTTAAGGCATGCTCTGAACAGGGGCGGTGAATCTGTGGAATTCTATGCCACAGAAGGCTGTGGAGGCCAAGTCAATTGATATTTTTAAGGCAGAGATAGATAGATTCGTGATGAATACAGCTGTCAGGGGTTATGGGGAGAAGGCAGGAGAATGGTGTTAGGAGGGAGAGATAGATCAGCCATGATTGAATGGCGGAGTAGACTTGATGGGCTGAATGGCCTAATTCTGCTCCGATCACATGACCTTATGACATTATGACGTGGCTAGCTGGTAGAGGAGTGTTTGGTATTTGGAGCTTCCTGAGAAACTAAAGATTAAATCACACGCAATGGAACAGCACATTAAAGGGACACAATGGTAAACAAATTAGAATATGTTAACAGATGTCTTCTTTAAATGCATACTCATTAAAATTGGCAAGATCGTTCACTGGCAAAAACTTAAAGAAAGGCTGAGAAATTCTAGCCTTTGGAGCCTTTATCTTGGTAAACATAATGCAGGGTAGTTGGGGAGCAACAAGCGGAACATACAGGAGCACGTGGAAAGGTCGCTCATGCTGGGATCGTTCCGGTCGCAAGTGGGAAAATCAAGAGATTGTTGAGGCTGGAAAACAGAAAATGCTGGAAGCACTCAACAAGCCAGCATTCTCCGCTTTTATTTCATACGTCTGTTTAGATAATACCAAAATTATTTACTGACTCACACATAATTCCAGATAATGCAGAGGGGTAAGAAAATAAAAGATAATTTTCTTTAACCAAATCATTGCATACTCCTACAAAATTGAAATGTTAAATAGCGCAAAAGGAAGCTGATATCAACGTTTCAAATGTCCATCGGTTTTAGGTTGTTCAGGCAAACCTTTGATTATGTCACGACAGATCAAATAAAAGTACTTAATTATTTTCAGAAGGGCACATATATGAAAGAAACACATCTATTTCATTCTTTACAATGACTTGAGGAGGATGTATGTTATGGGGCAGGTAGTGGGCTATGGTCATTTCCCATGCATCCACAAATGCTACGTTGATGCCAGCCAATATCCTTCTCAGCACTGAATCAAGCTGATAGGAAAACCAGTCACTCTGGTAGATGCTGAGACGTTGTGTGAGAGCGCGTACGTTCGCTGTCTTTATCACCACCAATGTATCCGGACTCCTGCCCAACAGTCGTAGAATTGATCTCCGGATGGACTGCAGCCTCCAAATATACACTTCTATCGGATAAGCGGAAAAATGGACACATAAGGTAATTCCGATAACTGTGTTTCTCCCTCCTTTAATTTCATCTATTTTGTTTGAAATGTACCGCAATTGCTGACTCCAAATATTATAGAATTGAATTGGTGGTCCATGTACGGAAAACTCCACCATGATGTTGTGTTCCTTGTCCAAAGCGCAGAGAGGTCCAGCTTTTCCAGAATAGCCAAGGTCAAATGTATTGAGACCTGGAAGGAAAATATTACATTAAGTGGGATTACATTAAGTTTACATTGCTTGGTTAATATTTACATGCATTCAAATGAGCAGGATATTATCAAACCTAGGGAACCAATTAGAGATACTAATATGACAGGGATACATACTTGGCCAATACATTTATTCTGACTTCTGACTGATATTCACTGGAATTTAAAGGATGAGAGGGTATCTTATAGAAACATATAACATTCTTAAGGGATTGCACAGGCTAGATGCAGGAAAGGTGTTCCTGATGTTGGGCGAGTCCAGAACCAGGAGTCAGTGTAAGAATAAGGGGTAGGCCATTTAGGACTGAAAAAAACCTTTTCACCCAGCGTTGTAATTCTATGGAATTCTCTGCCACAGAAGCCAGTGGAGGCCAATTCACTGGATGTTTTCAAGAGAGCATTAGATATAGCTCTTTGAGCTAATGGAACCAAGGGATATGGAGAGAAAGCAGGAATGGGTTACTGATTTTGGATGATCAGCCATGATCATATTGAATGGCGGTGCTGGCTCGAAGGGTCGAATGGCCTACTCCTGCACCTATTTTCTATGTTTCTGAACATATTAAATCCTTTTCTGTTTTCGCACATCCCACCTGACTTGCTGCTGAATGTTTCAAGTCTTTTCTGTTTTTATTTCAGAATTCCGGCCGGCAGCATTTTTCTTTCTATTTTTAATAAAGGTCTCAGGAGTTGTGTTCTTTGTATTTTCTTCCACAGCTATTGGTTCAATGCTGACAGGGTCTCCCAACCCCAGTGGGCAAAAGACACTTTGCTTTCTCTTCACCAACAGCTGTGTGGAAAAACCATCATGTGTGCACTCTCTGGCCATGAGCCGTTACTCTCCATGGTGGCTTCATTATAGTCGCTGCAAATTTTTCACCATGTTGACGACCATAATGAGGCCGCGACTAGTTCCCAGAATGTGGGAACTCCTCCCGACCATGAAGGCGACTCCCCGGCAACCACCCGCGAACATGTGGTGACTGCAAAGTCTCCTGCAGTCGCCTAAAAAGTTGCCTAAGTGGGACAGGCCCATATGGAAACCAGATCCCTGCGTTTGTTCCTGACTATGCGTGCTGCTTGTACAGAGTTTGTACGTACTCCCTGTGACCGTGTGGGTTTTCTCTGGGTGCTCCGGTTTCCTCCCACACTCCAAAGACATACAGGTTTGTAAGTTAATTGGCTTTGGTAAAATTTTAAATTCTCCATAGTGTGTGGGACAGAGTTAGTGTACGGAGATCACAGATCAGCACAGTCCTGTTTCCGTGCTGTATCTCTAAAATCTAAAGTCCAAAGTAAAGTCAGATATCACGGTGAAGCAGTAAGTAGCCTGATTGATGGCAGAATACTGTCTGTGCAATGCCAATCTTAGTTTAGATTTGTTTAGTTTAGAGATACAGCACAGAAACGGATTATGAATAATGAGACAATTTAGTCTCAAATGTCATCATTAAATTTACATTTTATTTTGCATTGTGAATTTTTTACATTCAAAGTTTATTCCTGTATACCTAAAGACACAAATTGCTGGCGTAACTCAACAAGTCAGGCAACATCTCTGGAGAACATGGATAGGTGACATTTTGGGTCGAGATCCTTTTTCAGTGATTCGACGGGGGGAGATGAGTGTATGGCCAGGATGGTGTGGGTCTTTGATGATACTGCCAGCCTTTTTGAGGCAGCGACTGCGATAAATCCCCTCGATGGAAGGAAGGTCAGAGCCGATGATGGACTGGGCAATGTTTACTACTTTTTGTAGTCTTATCCTCTCCAGGGCGCTCAAGTTGCCGAACTAAGCCACGATGCAACCGGTCAGCATGCTCTCTACTGTGCACCTGTAGAAGTTAGAGAGAGTCCTCCTTGACAAACCGACTCTCCGTAATCCGCTCAGGAAGTAGAGGCGCTGATGAGCTTTCTTGATAATTGCATTAGTGTTCTCGGACCAGGAAAGATCTTCAGAGATGTGCACGCCCAGGAATCTGAAGCTCTTGACCCTATCAACCATCGACCCGTTGATATAAACGGGGCTGTGGGTCCCCCTCCTACTGCTTCCAAAGTCCACAATCAGTTTCTTGGTTTTGCTGGTGTTGAGGGCCAGGTTATTGCGCTGGCACCATATGGACAGTTGCTCGATCTCTCTTCTATACTCTGACTCATCCCCATCAGTGATACGCCCCACAACAGTGGTGTCATCAGCGAACTTGATGAAGGAGTTCGCACTGTGACTGGCTACGTAGTCATGAGTATAGAGTGAGTATGGCAGGGAGCTGAGCACGCAGCCTTGAGGTGCTCCCCTGCTGATTGTTATCGAGGCTGACACATTTCCACCACATTTCAAATTTCATTTGACTATCAAATTACAGGCAAATTATTCAAGGAATAATAATAATATTGTCAAATGAATATCAATACAGATAAATGTGAGGTGCTGCATTTGGTTGGAAGAAGAGGGGAAAGTATGAGTCTCGGAGGGGTTGGAAGAGCAGAGGGATCCCACAGCGCATGTACACCAATCACTAAAGGATCCCTCTACTCTTCCAACCCCTCCGAGACATGGTTGGCATTAAGAAAGCAAACTTGTATTGAATCTTCTGAACCTACTGAATTTTGTTGTCGGCAGGGCAGTACACTGCATATCACTAACTTGGACAATTTTACATTTTTATCAAGCCAATTAACCTACAAACCTGTACGTCTTTGGAGTGTGGGAGGAAACCGAAGTTCTCGGAGAAAACCCACGCAGATCACGGGGAGAACGTACAAACTCCATCCAGAAAGCACCCGTAGTCGGGATCGAACCCGGGTCTCTGGCGCTGCATTTTGCTGCAAGGCATTGTATTGGCAGAAGGACAGAATTGAAATGTAAGGAAGTTAAGTTAAATCTGTATTAAACTTTAAGATGCAGGGTAGACTTACAAAGATGATTACCAGAAATGGTAGGGTTTATACAGTATATCAGGAAAGGATGAACAGAATTAGTCATATTTCTCTAGAGAATCAAATATTCTGGTGTGAATTAACAGGTCTTTAAAATGATGAAAGATTTTAAAAGTGTGGGCAACTTTCCACTTGTATGGAGGTAAATGAGAGATCATCAAGACAATGTAGTCCCCAAGAAATCCAAAGGGAATTCAGAAGAAACTTCTTCACCGAAAGAATTGTGAGAATATAGAACAGCAAGTAGATGCATCTAAAGGGAGATTGAACAAACAAACAAAGGAGAATCTCTGGGATTCTCGGCCACAGAAGGTAGTTGAGGCCAGTTCATTGGCTATATTTAAGAGGGAGTTAGATGTAGCCCTTGTGGCTAAAGGGATCAGGGGGTATGGAGAGAATGCAGGTACAGGATACTGAGTTGGATGATCAGCCATGATCATATTGAATGGCGGTGCAGGCTCGAAGGGCCGAATGGCCTACTGCTGCACCTATTTTCTATGTTTCTAAGGGTGTAGAACCTTTGCTGATAGAGTGAGATGAGGAGAGGCAGAGGCAGACTTGAGTGGGAGCACAATCACTGCTATGGACTGCTGAGTTGAATGTCCTGACTATGTAATCCATGGGGCAGCAAGGTGACACTGCAGTAGAGTTGCTGCCTTACAGCGCCAGAGGCCCGGGTTCGATCCTGACTACAGGTGCTGTCTGTATGGAGTTTGAACGTTCTCCCTATAACCTGCGTGGGTTTTTGCCAAGATCATTGGTTTCCTCCCACACTCCAAAGAACTGGCTGGCAAACAGGAAGCAAAGAGTAGGAGCGAACGGGTCCTTTTCACAATGGCAGGCAGTGACTAGTGGGGTACCGCAACGCTCAGTGCTGGGACCCCAGTTATTTACAATATATATTAATGATCTGGATGAGGGAATTGAAGGCAACATTTCCAAGTTTGCGGATGACACTATGCTGGGGGGGCAGTGAGGAGGATGCTAGGAGACTGCAAGGTGACTTGGATAGGCTGGGTGAGTGGGCAAATGTTTGGCAGATGCAGTATAATGTGGATAAATGTGAGGTTATCCACTTTGGTGGGAAAAACAGGAAAGCAGACTATTATCTAAATGGTGGCCGATTAGGAAAAGGGGAGATGCAACGAGACCTGGGTGTCATGGTACACCAGTCATTGAAAGTAGGCATGCAGGTGCAGCAGGCAGTGAAGAAAGCGAATGGTATGTTAGCTTTCATAGCAAAAGGATTCGAGTATAGGAGCAGGGAGGTTCTACTGCAGTTGTACATGGTCTTGGTGAGACCACACCTGGAGTATTGCGTACAGTTTTGGTCTCCAAATCTGAGGAAGGACAATATTGCCATAGAGGGAGTGCAGAGAAGGTTGACCAGACTGATTCCTGGGATGTCAGGACTTTCATATGAAGAAAGACTGGATAGACTCGGCTTATACTCGCTAGAATTTAGGAGATTGGGGGGGGGATCTTACAGAGACTTACAAAATTCTTAAGCGGTTGGACAGGCTAGATGCAGGAAGATTGTTCCCGATGTTGGGGAAGTCCAGGACAAGGGGTCACAGCTTAAGGATAAGGGGGAAATCCTTTAAGACCGAGATGAGATAAACATTTTTCACACAGAGAGTGGTGAATCTCTGGAACTCTCTGCCACAGAGGGTAGTTGAGGCCAGTTCATTGGCTATATTTAATAGGGAGTTAGATGTGGCCCAGGGGGTATGGAGAGAAGGCAGGTACGGGATACTGAGTTGGATGATCAGCCATGATCATATTGAATGGGCCGAATGGCCTACTCCTGCACCTGTTTTCTATGTATCTATGTAAAGACATACAGGTCCGTAGGTTAATCGACTTGGTATAAATGTAAATTGTCCCTAGTGTGTGTATGATAGTGTTAATGTACGGGGATCGCTGGTCAGTGCGGACACGTTAGGCTGAATGGCCAGTTTCCACGCTTAATCTATAAATTAAACTAAACTAAACTAAAGAAGACCAAATTCAAATGTAACATAAAGCATTTAATATGCTCCCCTCTAAAATGAGGACTGAAAAATGAACACAATTCACCTGGAAGAAATTTAGCCAAGTATTCAAACCACTGGTACATTGTGGAATCGCCAATCAGATAAATCCTTTTCCCACGAAGACAGGATGTAACATTTGCAGGAGTGTTAAAGTGACGAATATTGCAGGTTGTTGACATCCACTGGTTCTTATAATAAAAGCCAGATGGTGTTGTCATTGGTTTTCCCTGGATACACTTACCAAGAACTGCAGCTGAAGATAAAGTGAAGAGAAAGACAAAAAATTGTGTTACGCTGTATTACTGTACATTCGACTGTGCATTCCTGGTTAATACATTTGTTAAGATACCAATCAAGTAGACTGCTTTCACCCAGGTGACATTGAAAGCAATTGGAGGGGATTTCAACCAGAAAGTCAATGGCAGTGGCAAATTCCAGGAAGTCCTTCAACAAATTTCCACCAAGTTTAGTTGTATTCATTTATTATATGTGGGCATCATATGTTGCTGGTATTTATTAGTCATTCATACTGGAGATGTTAGTGAAGTCCTGGTGGTGAAGATACTTCACAGACTGTTGGGTGGGTATTTCCAAGCTTTAGGCCCAGCAGCAATGAAGTAACACTGATTTTGTTTCAAGTCAAGGTATTACCTGTCTTGGGGCAAACTGGTAGGTGGTAGAATTCCCATCACTTGCTAAGTGGCACTTCTGACGAGTGGACGCTGAGCATTGCCAAATAATCCTTGGCAGTGTGATGTAGTGAGTTTTATGCTTTTATGAATGGCTCACTCTACAGCTATGGTGTGTCAGGTGTGGAGGGAATGATTAGTTAGGGTGACGGATGTGATATCAATCAAGAAGACAGCTTTGGCCTGGCTGGTGTTGGAAGCAATTGCAGGCACTCTCATCCAGAAAGATGGATGGGGATCTATCACACTCCTGGTTAATGTATGTGGAAAGGATACCGAGTCATCAATAAATAAGTAACTCCTCACAGGCCACATAATCTCTGACCTGTTCTTGCAGACACAATATTCACATGGTTGGTCCAGTGATGTTTCTGGTCAATTGTGGTGACCCTCAAGTTGTTGATTGTGGGAGACTCAATTGTGGGTGTCGAGGATACATGTTATTCTTGTTTGAGAAGATCATTATCTGCTCTGAAGTTCACCCATCTAGAGTACTCACTCTGTGACCTACTATTTCCACTGCTTCTCCCACATTTTGTACAAACTGTAGGAGTTGCGATTCAACTGCTGAGGAAGAATGGTAGCAATACACAGAAGGAGTTTCTCGCCTGTGCTTGGCCAGGTATTGTAAGACTTCATGGAGTCAGGAGTCAATCTCCCAATGTGGTCTACTGTATCTGCCTGCATATCATATTGCCACCACCTCTGGTATATACTTCTAATGAAGCAGAATATCGCTCAGAATTGTGCTTGAGGATTCTGTGATGTTTTGTCTATAGGTACAACTATGGATGGCTTTCACTACAGACACGATCACCTAATTCAGGATGACTTGGTTAACCAGTATGAGTTTGCCACTACCATGCGCAGATTCAGCACCTTGGTCAGCGGTGGGATGATTTATTCTTATTGTGAATTGTTTGATCAACCACATTGCACTGGCAATGATGAACTCAGTAACTAAATGCTGTCTCTAAACATGCATGCAAAGAGAAAAATAATCCAAGAAGTATTCTGAACAATGTTGTACCCATGATGCTACACTAAGCAGCTTCATTGTGATTGGGTGGTAATACACTGTACTGTTATTATTTGCAGTGAACAGTACAATAGTCGTCCACAAAACTGTTTCCAGAAATAAAATAAAAAGGAGTACAGAACTTAGAGATTGTACCTCATCCCTAATTTTCAACAACTGGATTCTTTGGAGTGGATCCAAATCCAATCTGCATTCCACCGGGGAAAAGAGTTTTCCACCAAAATAATGCTGTCCTTCTCTTACCCCAGCCTTAGAATATGGGGAACATGAACTGTTTACGGGGAATCACACAGCCATTTTTACATGTTTTGACAAGTTTCGGGGGATATGGGCCAAACACAGGCAGGTGGAACTAGTGCAGGTGGGACATGTTGGTCAGTGTGGGCAGGTTGGGCCAAAGGGCCTGATTCCACGCTGTATGACTCTATGACTCCATTCAATCCAAGTGCAAGGATGACCATGGTATCAATGTTATATCAATCAGAACTCAGGCGCTGCAAATTTAAATATAAACTTGGTTGTTAGAGCCAGTGTTTCTCAAGATAGAAGGATCCTTTGCCCTTTCCTGGAAACTGTTGTGTGGCCATACTGATATCTCCCAAAACTTCTCCCTGGGAACTAACTTCTTATGCATAATTTTCACTTCTGTAAATGGCAAAAAGCAGCTGGAGTGAATTGGCAGACTATTGTATACACTTTGTGTAAACATTGGATCTATTGTGTAGCAGTAATGAAGGAGCATGGAGGAGAGGTGTGTGTGTGTGTGGGGGGGGGGTAGGGCATATATGTATGTTGTGTGATTATTATGATGGGACTTTTGGTTTTGGACGGTGGGACACATAATGCCTACCGTCAAGGTACAGATGTACAGAATGCTCTCAGCATCTGTGATGAGGGTAACAGAGTTAATGTTGCAGGTTGATGACCTTTCATCAGAGTTAATGTTTCATCATTCCAACAATGGGCCATTTACCTGAACCATTGACTATGTTTCTCTCTCACAAATACCGCTTGACCTTAATCTTTTGTTTCATTTCTGATATCTAGCATTTGCAGTCTTTAGCTTTTCAATTTTAATTTCCTTATTTTATTACAGAGCATGTTAACAAAATCCAAGTGTTAAAACTAACCCACTAAATAATGTACATTTTGAGATGGCACCAGGTTTATCAATGCAAAACACGACTTAAAAACATTGAAGTTCTGCATCAAATGTGCAAGACAATTCACCTTGATGCCGCAAACAAATTTATATATTTATAGAACTTAACATATTATACCATAAATTACATTTTTCAAATCACCAATTAAAATTAATGTATTTGATATGATGCCTGATGCTGAATGTATATATTTGAAATTTTTGGATTCTATTCCATTATATAAAACATATTTTGCTGGTTAAGTTTTACCTGGTCCAGCTAAGCTTAACATAAATTGTTAATCCAGTTCAGTGAATAACTACATGGGCCTTTAAACATGGGCTGAGGTCTTGCATATTTACAGCATGAAACTGCCCCACCATTCCGCTTCTAGTTCTTACCAAACCATTAATTTATTAATTATACATATAAATAATCTTACTTGCCCGCGGCGAAGGTTTCACCATTATATAATCAGTGGCATTGGGTAATAAACGCATCTTGATGTTGACTTTACTGTAAATGGAAAAATATTATAGCATCAGACATCAAATCAATGTATAAAGGAAATGCTTACACACACACACACACACAGGCACACACACACACACACACACACACACACACACACACACACACATATGATAGATATAATAATAATGTATAATACATCCGATAATTTATTGTATAGCTATTGTTGTTGAACCTAACATGCCTGTAAAGCTGCAGGATGTAAGAATGTTATTGTTCTGGTTCATAAGTTTTCTTGATCTTGATCTCTTGATACTTTCTTAAGATCTCTTCCACAACTTTGAACCTTCTCTCTTTGCTACCTCTGCAGGTACGGTACTTAATGTGGTTCACACAATTCTGGGAAAACCTTAAGTTTAGAACTGAACAAAGAGCTCCAATTGTTTCCAAATAAATAATGTATAAAAGGGTCAGTTTGACATGTTAGCCGTTGATTTATCAATCATCCTTTCAAATCAAAATGTTATATTTTTTCTATTGAACAATGGTCTCAACTTCAAGGTTTCAAGGTCAGTTTATTGTCACATGTACCAATTAAGGCACAGTGAAATTCGAATAACCATACAGCTATACTAAAAAAAAGCAACAAGACACACAACTACATAAAAGTTAGCATAAACATCCACCACAGCGGATTCCCTACGTTCCCCACAGTGATGGAAGGCAATAAAGTCCAATTTTCTTCCTCTTTTGCTCCCACGGTCGAGGCAGTTGAACCATCTGCAGTCGGGGCGATCGAAGCTCCCGCAGCCAGCGGTCAAAGCCCCGACGTCGGGGCTGTCGAAGCTTCTGCGGCTTAGAGCTCCCGAAAGTCGGTCTCTGCCCAGAGACCGCAAGCTTTACGATGTTAAATTCTGCAGCTCCCGCGAGTCGACCCCCGACAGGGATCGCGAGCTCCGTGATGGTAAGTGCGCAGGCCGCCAACTCCTCGATGTTAGACCACAGTGCAGACAGAGATACGATACGGAAAAAAGAGCTAAACATTGATAGAAGATTGCTTGGCTAACAAAAAAAAGAGAATGGTCATAAATGGTCCTTTTTCTGGTTTATCGAACATATTTAGAGAAATTATGTTGATGAAGAGTCTGAGGGAATGGTTGATAAGTGGTAGGAATTTAAGCTGTGAAGATATAAGGAGACTACAAACAGATAGCTGGGTTAAATGTGCAGACAATGATGTGACAAATGGAGAATAATTGAGAAAATATTAAATTGGCCATTTTGGCAGAGAAATAATCACGTATTTTATCACAATACTGAATCTCTCAGTATTGTGATAAAATACGTGATTATTTCTCTGCCAAAATGGCCAATTTAATATTTTCTCAATTATTGCTCTGAGCTCTGTGAGACAGAGGGATCGAGTGTCTGAGTACAGATTTCAGGGAGTGGACATAAATTTGGAGACCAAGTTACAAATAGGTCAACCATGATCTTATGTGATGGATCAGTGTCAAAGGGTGGGCGGCCTTCACCTGAATGTTAGTCTGTTTGAATGTATGGCTAAGCAGTTTACAGGATACAGCCTGAAATCTTGAAACCTGCTCTGCAGAGTAGTTTTGTTTAGTTTAGTGGACACAGGCCTTTCGGCCCATCAAATCCCCGCCGACTAACAATCACCCATACACCAGTTCACTCCTACACACCAGGGGCAATTTACAGAAGCCTGACTACAGATGCTGTCTGTACGGAGTTTGTACGTTCTTCCAGAGGTTTACAAGAATGATCCTAGGAATGAGTTCTAAACATATGATGAGCACTTGGCACTTGGCATGTACTCACTAGAGTTTAGAAGGATAGACAATAGACAATAGGTGCAGGAGTAGGCCATTCGGCCCTTCGAGCCAGCGCTGCCATTCAATGTGATCATGGCTGATCATCCCCAATCAGTACCCCGTTCCTGCCTTCTCCCCATATCCCATGACTCCGCAATTTTTAAGAGCCCTATCTAGCTCTCTCTTGAAAGCATCCAGAGAATTCGCCTCCACCGCCCTCTGAGGCAGAGAATTCCACAGACTCACCACTCTCTGTGAGAAAAAGTGTTTCCTCGTCTCCGCTCTAAATGGCTTACTCCTTATTCTTAAACTGTGGCCGCTGGTTCTGGACCCCCCCCCCCCCCCCCCAACATCGGGAACATATGGGGACCTCATTGAAACTTACCGAATAGTGAAAGGCTTGGATAGAGTAGATGTGGAGAGGATGTTTCCATTAGTGGGAAAGTCTAGGACCAGAGGTCATAGCCTCAGGATTAAAGGATGTTCCTTTAGGAAGGAGATGAGGAGGCATTTCCTTATTCAGAGGGTGGTGAATCTGTCGAATTCTTTGTCATAGAAGGCAAAGTCAATGGATATTTTTAAGGCAAAGATAGATAGATTCTTGATTAGTACGGGTGTCAGGGGTTATGGGGAGAAGGCAGGATAATGGGGTTAGGAGAGATAGATCAAACATGATTGAATGGCAGAGCAGACTTAATGGGCCAAATAGCCTAATTCTGCTCCTATCACTTATGACCTTATGATCAGAAAAGCATTGTGGCTGTTAGTTAATGAAGCAATTAGCTTCAGGCACAATGCTGTCACTATAGAAATGTTTTGGGCTGAGCCATTCAATACCAACCATTACAGTCAGTGCATACTAAAATATTTCCCTATAATTTTAAATTCTGGCACGCAAGATTTGTGTTTATCCTATTGAATGTCACAGAAGATTAATTGTCTGACAGCAACTGAAACAATATCACTCATGAAACATAGAAACATAGAAACATAGAAATTAAGTGCAGGAGTAGGCCATTCGGCCCTTCGAGCCTGCACCGCCATTCAATATGATCACGGCTGATCATCCAACTCAGTATCCCGTACCTGCCTTCTCTCCATACCCTCTGATCCCCTTAGCCACAAGGGCCACATCTAACTCCCTCTTAAATATAGCCAATGAACTGGCCTCGACTACCCTCTGTGGCAGAGAGTTCCAGAGATTCACCACTCTCTGTGTGAAAAAAGTTCTTCTCATCTCGGTTTTAAAGGATTTCCCCCTTATCCTTAAGCTGTGACCCCTTGTCCTGGACTTCCCCAACATCGGGAGCAATCTTCCTGCATCTAGCCTGTTCAACCCCTTAAGAATTTTGTAAGTTTCTATAAGATCCCCTCTCAATCTCCTAAATTCTAGAGAGTATAAACCAAGTCTATCCAGTCTTTCTTCATAAGACAGTCCTGACATCCCAGTAATCAGTCTGGTGAACCTTCTCTGCACTCCCTCTATGGCAATAATGTCCTTCCTCAGATTTGGAGACCAAAACTGTACGCAATACTCCAGGTGTGGTCTCACCAAGACCCTGTACAACTGCAGTAGAACCTCCCTGCTCCTATACTCAAATCCTTTTGCTATGAAAGCTAACATACCATTCGCTTTCTTCACTGCCTGCTGCACCTGCATGCCCACTTTCAATGACTGGTGTACCATGACACCCAGGTCTCGCTGCATCTCCCCTTTTCCTAGTCGGCCACCATTTAGATAATAGTCTGCTTTCCTGTTTTTGCCACCAAAATGGATATCCTCACATTTATCCACATTATACTGCATCTGCCAAACATTTGCCCACTCATCCAGCCTATCCAAGTCACCTTGCAGTCTCCTAGCATCCTCCTCACAGCTAACACTGCCCTCCAGCTTAGTGTCATCCGCAAACTTAGAGATATTGCCTTCAATTCCCTCATCCAGATCATTAATATATATTGTAAATAGCTGGGGTCCCAGCACTGAGCCTTGCGGTACCCCACTTGTCACTGCCTGCCATTGTGAAAAGGACCCGTTTACTCCTACTCTTTGCTTCCTGTTTGCCAGCCAGTTCTCTATCCACATCAATACTGAACCCCCAATGCCGTGTGCTTTAAGTTTGTATACTAATCTCTTATGTGGGACCTTGTCGAAAGCCTTCTGGAAGTCCAGATACACCACATCCACTGGTTCTCCCCTATCCACGCTACTAGTTACATCCTCGAAAAATTCTATAAGATTCGTCAGACATGATTTACCTTTTGTAAATCCATGCTGACTTTGTCCAATGATTTCACCACTTTCCAAATGCTATCCCATCTTTAATAACTGACTCTAGCAGTTTCCCCACTACCGATGTTAGACTAACTGGTCTGTAATTCCCCGTTTTCTCTCTCCCTCCCTTCTTAAAAAGTGGGGTTACGTTTGCTACCCGCCAATCCTCAGGAACTACTCCAGAATCTAAAGAGTTTTGAAAGATTATTACTAATGCATCCACTATTTCTGGAGCTACTTCCTTAAGTACTCTGGGATGCAGCCTATCTGGCCCTGGGGATTTATCGGCCTTTAATCCATTCAATTTACCCAACACCACTTCCCGGCTAACCTGGATTTCACTCAATTCCTCCAACTCCTTTGACCCACGGTCCCCTGCTATTTCCGGCAGATTATTTATGTCTTCCTTAGTGAAGACGGAACCAAAGTAGTTATTCAATTGGTCCGCCATATCCTTGTTCCCCATGATCAACTCACCTGTTTCTGACTGCAAGGGACCTACATTTGTTTTAACTAATCTCTTTCTTTTCACATATCTATAAAAACTTTTGCAGTCAGTTTTTATGTTCCCTGCCAGTTTTCTTTCATAATCTATTTTTCCTTTCCTAATTAAGCCCTTTGTCCTCCTCTGCTGGTCTCTGAATTTCTCCCAGTCCTCCGGTATGCTGCTTTTTCTGGCTAATTTGTACGCATCATCCTTCGCTTTGATACTATCCCTGATTTCCCTTGTTATCCACGGATGCACTACCTTCCCTGATTTATTCTTTTGCCAAACTGGGATGAACAATTTTTGTAGTTCATCCATGCAGTCTTTAAATGTCTTCCATTGCATATCCACCGTCAACCCTTTTAGAATTAATTGCCAGTCAATCTTGGCCAATTCACGTCTCATACCCTCAAAGTTACCTTTCTTTAAGTTCAGAACCATTGTTTCTGAATTAACAATGTCACTCTCCATCCTAATGAAGAACTCAACCATATTATGGTCACTCTTGCCCAAGGGGGCACGTACAACAAGACTGCTAACTAACCCTTCCTCATTACTCAATACCCAGTCTAAAATAGCCTGCTCTCTCGTTGGTTCCTCTACATGTTGATTTAGATAACTATCCCGCATATATTCCAAGAAAACCTCTTCCTCAGCCAATTTGATTCACCCAATCTATATGTAGATTGAAGTCACCCATTATAACGGTTTTGCCTTTGTCGCACGCATTTCTAATTTCCCGTTTGATACCATCTCCAACTTCACTACTACTGTTAGGTGGCCTGTACACAACACCCACCAGCGTTTTCTGCCCCTTAGTGTTTCGCAGCTCTACCCATATCGATTCCACATCCTCCAAACTAATGTCCTTCCTTTCCACTGCGTTAATCTCCTCTCTAATCAGCAACGCTACCCCACCTCCTTTTCCTTTCTCTCTATCCCTCCTGAATATTGAATATCCCTGGATGTTCAGCTCCCAGCCTTGGTCACCCTGGAGCCATGTCTCCGTGATCCCAACTATATCATAGTCATTAATAGCTATCTGCACATTCAACTCATCCACCTTATTACGAATGCTCCTTGCATTGAGACACAAAGCCTTCAGGCTTGTTTTACAACACTCTTAACCCGTATACAATTATGCTGTAAAGTGGCCCTTTTTGATTTTTGCCCTGGATTTTCCGGCCTGCCACTTTTACTTTTCACCTTGCTACCTATTGCTTCTACCCTCATTTTACACCCCTCTGTCTCTACGCTCACACATTTAAGAAACCCTTTCCCTTTAACTCCATCCTCCACTATCCCATTCGACACCCCACCCCCCTTATTCAGTTTAAAACCACCCGTGTAGCAGTGGCAAACCTGCCTGCCAGAATGCTGGTCCCACACCTGTTAAGATGCAATCCGTCCCTTTTGTACAGTTCCCCCTTACCCCAAAACAGATCCCAGTGATCTAAGAATCTAAATCCCTGCCCCGTGCACCAGTTCCTCAGCCACACGTTCAGGTCCCGTATCTCCCTGTTCCTGCTCTCGCCAGCACGAGGAACTGGAAGCAAACCGGAGATAACAACCCTGGAGGTCCTGCTTTTCAGCATTTTTCCGAGCTCTCTAAAGTCACGCTGCAGAATATTCATCCCCTTCTTTCCGACATCGTTGGTGCCGACATGCACTACCACTTCCGGATGTTCATCTTCACCCTTGAGGATTTTCTGCACTCTGTCCGTGACATCCTGGATCCTGGCACCAGGAAGGCAGCACACCATCCTCGCATCCCGTCTGTTGCCGCAGAAACCCCTGTCCGTACCTCTCACAATGGAGTCTCCCACTACAATGGCGTTGCCTGCCTTAGGCCTTTTTGGTTTTGGCTCAACAGCCCTATTCGCATCACAAGCCAGTCCGCCGCCCAGTGTAAACACCTCTTCTGTCCCGACAGCTTCTAAGTGGGTGAACCTGTTCACAAGCGGTACAACACCCGGGGACGTTGGCATTCCATGCTTCCCTCTCGTTCTCACTGTCTCCCACCTTCTCTCTTCCAGTACCTTTGGTGTAACAATCGTACTGTAGGACTTGTCGAGGAACGACTCCGTTTCTCGGACGAACCGGAGGTCATCCACTTGCTTCTCCAGTTCCCCAACACGGCCCTTCAGGAGCTCTACCTGGATGCACTTCTCGCATTTGTAGCAGCCAGAGGCACCAGCGGTGTCCTTGACCTCCCACATACTGCAAGCATCGCACTGAATCAGCTTGCCTGACATCTCCTTCTTTCGTCTCTCCCTCTCCAGCGTTTTGTGTAGCCCCCTCTCCTCAGCCTACTCGCCAAAGACTCACACTTTACTCACAGGGCACTTCCCTACAAGGCCGCTCCTCACTGCCGCTCCACAAGAGCAGTCTTGCTTAAATTGACTGATAAATTGCCTGATTTACAGATTTACAAACCAAATTCCTCAGTTTTCAACTGTTTTCCCAGCACTGACTCACTTCTCTCCTCCCACTTGGGCTAGAGCAAATCAGTCGTATCTCTTGCTAAACTCCTGCTGCTGTTGTTGCTCCCAAAAGCTACAGCAGTTCTGAGTCAAGTCTGCCTGTCCTTGGGCTTTACTTTAACTGTTTTCACTTCTCTCCTCCCACTTGGGCTAGAGCCAATCAGTCGCATCTCTTGCTAAACTCCTGCTGCTGTTGTTGCTCCCAAAAGCTACAGCAGTTCTGAGTGGATAATGTGCTGCAATTGGTTTTGCCTCAGTAGATTACACCGAGGAACACTTCAAGGTGAACTTCCATGTGAAAATATGAAATCCATGTTTACGTACCCGACCCTTTGCTGACTGGACAATTTGCAGAATTCACTGATCAATACCTTCTTAAAGTACTATCGTAATATTTAAGAAGCATTTAGATAGATACATAGATAGGACAGGTTTAGAGGGACATGGGCCAAATGCAAGCAGATGAGACATGTAGAAGGGACATATTGGTCGGTGTGGGCAGGTTGGGCTGAAGGGCCTGTTTCCATGCTGTATGACTATGACTCTCTGACTATGGCTCTGTAAGGTTAATGGGCATGCTACTATGAACAGGGTGTTCTTTCCAGCATTTAGCTGCTGAGATACCAATCCAATTGGTGCCGCAGTATTGACACCACTGGACGCTTTGATACGACAATGACTGGCCACTCAGGTGGGTCAGGCACATTGGGGCAGAAGGCAAAGACATATGTATCAAGAAGGAGGTCAGGCCAGAATCTTTGGAGATGCTAGATCTACCTAGACCTCTGATGAACAATGTATTTGCAGGACTCAATTTTGCCTGGACAATCATCATTGAGAGATATGATCTTCTTTGGCCGGACCTCCAGCCATACTCTTCCTTTACTAGTCTATCAACTGAGGTGGAGATCACATTGATTCACAATCTCATCGCCACTGGAATTTTCTCATGCAACTGAAGGAAATCTCTGCCAGTATCTCTGAACGTGTTTTATTGATACGGCATGGAAACAGGCCCTTCGGCCCACCGAGTCTGCACTGACCAATGATCCCTCCTTCACACTCTTTATCCCTTGTAGAAGTTTGAAAACACACACGTCCAGATCCAAGAACAGTTTCTTCCCAGCTGACCAATGATCACCTGTGCATCCTCCACACTGTGGCTCACTGCTACTACAGAGAGTTTTCCCAGACTGTATTCCCAAAGGAAAGATTTCTCTTCTAATGTGAAGACTATGTTGGAGCCCCAATGTGGACACCACGTGGTGCTCTGATGGAGAGAGATCTCCCTCCTAGCAGTGTTCCCAGGTTCAAGGAAGACTGAGCAACTGGGACAGATCCCAGACCATCAGCGGCCGCGTGTGCTGGAAAACAAGCCAAAAATAGCCAGGGTTGACACAAAATGCTGGAGTAACACAGCGGGATAGGCAGAACCTTACTCAGCTTTTACCCCGTCATCGATGTAATAAGTTTCCTTCAGATTTGATGTTATATTTCACAAGTTATTGATATTTAAAGTTTTTAAAAAGCCACCTTTGAGAATAACAACTGCCTTTGATAGGGAGACTCTTCCAACAGCTTCCAGTGATGATGCACAATGGCATCTCACAGTTGGCCAATCACAATGGGATCTCATTTACACAAGCTGCAGTGAACATTCCAAAAACCGAAAATGACATCACAATGTGATCTCTGCTGCCAATACATAAGCTATGAGAGTGTTTTACATTGTTGTAAGGAGAGGGACTTTGTGGTGTGGGGATTTAAAAGTTTTAAAGTGACATTGGGTTGTGTTGGGGGAACCAGGCCTTCCGTGTGACTCGGACCCAACGGGTTCCACTTAGTCTAGTACATAACTAAAACTCTTATCTTGTGCTCATCCGGTTTGCATGGTTTTTCTATTTGCGCAAATATGGTACACAATAATGCTACAATTATTCACCACCGTACTCACCATTCTCCAGTGCTGCAAGTGCAACAAGATTTTTTCCGATCGATAGTATATTTTAAAAGTTATTAAGTTTTAAAAATCTTAAAAACCACGCATGCGCCACGGAGATTGGTCTCCTCTCCTGTCAGTCAACACCATGTCTGGGATGGTGACGCCCCTTCCTGCACAGTGCAAACCCTCTGCAGCAATGGCGGTCCTGTCTACCCGTCCCTCCGGGTGAATATCTGCGACTGTCCATCTCCTCCACCACCGCTGCTGTAACTCACCCTCACGGCCCTCTTGCTACCAGCTCGTCGAAAATCGTGGTGCCCACCATGACAAACACCGACTCCATCCTCCTCCGCGGCCCGGCTTGGCGGCTGCAGCGAGCCGGCAGGCAGGTAGGTGGGTGGGCAGGGACGGGCCGAGCGGCAGCAGCGGGCAGTTGAGCAGGGCAGGGACGGGGAGAGTAGGGTTGCAGTGTGGCCGAGCAGTTTGGGAGAGAGAGAGAGAGAGAGAGAGAGAGAGAGAGAGAGAGAGAGAGAGAGAGAGAGACATCCA